>NW_027332131.1:0-99495 GCF_048418815.1 Hemitrygon akajei | reverse complement strand
AACGCCTCATACATCTTTTCCATACATACTGTACTTACATAGAAAGAGACCATTTGGCGCAACCAATTTTCCTTCCCACCTATTCTCTCCACACTTACATCAATTGTCCCAAGATTTTAGCACTCATCGCACACTGGGGACAGTTTGCTGTGGCCAATTACCTGCACGTTCTGAGATGTGGAAGGAAAGTAGAGCATCCAGAGGAAACACACTTGGTTATAGCGAGGACATGCAGACTCTACACAGACAGCAATGGAGGTCAGTCCCTGCAACTGTGAGCAGCTGCTTTATGAGTTAGACTACTGTGCCACCCCAGACATCATGTCTGAGAACACTGCTCTATCCTGAAATCCAGCTGTGAAGGTTGACGTTGTGCATAGGTGATTAGATTTTGTCACTGCTGAGGTTTAGAATTTCATTGGAGATACCATCTACACCAAGACCTTGTTATTTTTGAATTGAAAGTTGATTCCCCAATCTTTAGTTTGTCATGACTGACAGTAAGGCTTGGTACTATAGGTTGCTGTGGAATGAAAATTAACGGTGTTTAAGTCAAAGAGGTGAGCTACTCTGATTGCACTCCAGAGCGTAACAGCCACCCCTGACTATTCTAGACAGCGTTACTGCCACTCGTGACTATCCTAGACAGCCTTACTGCCACTCCTGACTATCCTAGAGAGCCATTCTGCCACTCCTGACTATCCTAGAGAACCATTCTGCCACTCCTGACTATCCTAGACAGCCTTACTGCCACTCCTGACTAGCCTAGAGAGCCATTCTGCCACTCCTGACTATCCTAGAGAGCCATTCTGCCACTCCTGACTATCCTAGAGAGCCATTCTGCCACTCCTGACTATCCTAGAGAGCCATTCTGCCACTCCTGACTATCCTAGACAACCTTACTGCCACTCCTGACTATCCTAGAGAGCCATTCTGCCACTCCTGACTATCCTAGAGAGCCATTCTGCCACTCCTGACTATCCTAGAGAGCCATTCTGCCACTCCTGACTATCCTAGAGAGCCTTTCTGCCACTCCTGAGTATTCTAGACAGCCTCACTACCACTCCTGACTATCCTAGACAGCCTTACTGCCACTCCTGACTATCCGAGACAGCCTTTCTGCCACTCCTGACTATCCTAGACAACCTTACTGCCAGTCCTGACTATCCTAGACAGTCTTACTGCCACTCCTGATTATCCTAGACAGCCTTACTGCCACTCCTGACTATCCTAGACAGACTTACTGCTACTCCTGACTATCCTAGACAGCCTTACTGCCTCTCCTGATTATCCTAGACAGCCTTACTGCCTCTCCTGATTATCCTAGACAGCCTTACTGCCACTCCTGATTATCCTAGACAGACTTACTGCGACTCCTGACTATCCTAGAGAGCCATTCTGCCACTCCTGACTATCCTAGAGAGCCATTCTGCCACTCCTGACTATCCTAGACAGCCTCACTACAACTCCTGACTATCCTAGACAGCCTCACTACCACTCCTGACTATCCTAGACAGCCTCACTGCCACAGCTGACTATTCTAGAAGGCCTTCCTGCCACTCCTGACTATTCTAGACAGTGTAGCTGCCACTCCTGACTATTCTAGACAGCCTTACTGCCACAGCTGACTCTCCTAGACAGCCTTACTACCACTGCTGACTATCCTAGACAGCCTTTCTGCGACTCCTGACTATTCTAGACAGCGTAGCTGCCACTCCTGACTATTCTAGACAACCTTACTGGCACTCCTGAATATTCTAGACAGCGTAGCTGCCACTCCTGACTATTCTAGACAGCGTAGCTGCCACTCCTGACTATCCTAGACAGTCTTACTGCCACTCCTGATTATCCTAGACAGCCTTACTGCCACTCCTGACTATCCTAGACAGACTTACTGCTACTCCTGACTATCCTAGACAGCCTTACTGCCTCTCCTGATTATCCTAGACAGCCTTACTGCCTCTCCTGATTATCCTAGACAGCCTTACTGCCACTCCTGATTATCCTAGACAGACTTACTGCCACTCCTGACTATCCTAGAGAGCCATTCTGCCACTCCTGACTATCCTAGACAGCCTCACTACAACTCCTGACTATCCTAGACAGCCTCACTACCACTCCTGACTATCCTAGACAGCCTCACTGCCACAGCTGACTATTCTAGAAGGCCTTCCTGCCACTCCTGACTATTCTAGACAGTGTAGCTGCCACTCCTGACTATTCTAGACAGCCTTACTGCCACAGCTGACTCTCCTAGACAGCCTTACTACAACTCCTGACTATCCTAGACAGCCTCACTACCACTCCTGACTATCCTAGACAGCCTCACTGCCACAGCTGACTATTCTAGAAGGCCTTCCTGCCACTCCTGACTATTCTAGACAGTGTAGCTGCCACTCCTGACTATTCTAGACAGCCTTACTGCCACAGCTGACTCTCCTAGACAGCCTTACTACAACTCCTGACTATACTAGACAGCCTTACTACCACTGCTGACAATCCTAGACAGCCTTTCTGCGACTCCTGACTATTCTAGACAGCGTAGCTGCCACTCCTGACTATTCTAGACAACCTTACTGGCACTCCTGAATATTCTAGACAGCGTAGCTGCCACTCCTGACTATTCTAGACAGCGTAGCTGCCACTCCTGACTATTCTAGACAGTGTAGCTGGCTCTCCCGACTATCCTAGACAGCCTTACTGCCACTCCTGACTATCCTAGACAGCGTAGCTGCCACTCCTGACTATTCTAGACAGCCTTACTGCCACTCCTGACTATCCCAGAGAGACTTACTGCCACCCCTGACTATTCTACTCAGCCTTACTGCCACTCCTGACTATTCTAGACAGCCTTACTGCCACTCCTGACTATTCTAGACAGCGTTACTGCCACTCGTGACTATCCTAGACAGCCTTACTGCCACTCCTGACTATCCTAGAGAGCCATTCTGCCACTCCTGACTATCCTAGAGAACCATTCTGCCACTCCTGACTATCCTAGACAGCCTTACTGCCACTCCTGACTAGCCTAGAGAGCCATTCTGCCACTCCTGACTATCCTAGAGAGCCATTCTGCCACTCCTGACTATCCTAGAGAGCCATTCTGCCACTCCTGACTATCCTAGAGAGCCATTCTGCCACTCCTGACTATCCTAGACAACCTTACTGCCACTCCTGACTATCCTAGAGAGCCATTCTGCCACTCCTGACTATCCTAGAGAGCCATTCTGCCACTCCTGACTATCCTAGAGAGCCATTCTGCCACTCCTGACTATCCTAGAGAGCCTTTCTGCCACTCCTGAGTATTCTAGACAGCCTCACTACCACTCCTGACTATCCTAGACAGCCTTACTGCCACTCCTGACTATCCGAGACAGCCTTTCTGCCACTCCTGACTATCCTAGACAACCTTACTGCCAGTCCTGACTATCCTAGACAGTCTTACTGCCACTCCTGATTATCCTAGACAGCCTTACTGCCACTCCTGACTATCCTAGACAGACTTACTGCTACTCCTGACTATCCTAGACAGCCTTACTGCCTCTCCTGATTATCCTAGACAGCCTTACTGCCTCTCCTGATTATCCTAGACAGCCTTACTGCCACTCCTGATTATCCTAGACAGACTTACTGCGACTCCTTACTATCCTAGAGAGCCATTCTGCCACTCCTGACTATCCTAGAGAGCCATTCTGCCACTCCTGACTATCCTAGACAGCCTCACTACAACTCCTGACTATCCTAGACAGCCTCACTACCACTCCTGACTATCCTAGACAGCCTCACTGCCACAGCTGACTATTCTAGAAGGCCTTCCTGCCACTCCTGACTATTCTAGACAGTGTAGCTGCCACTCCTGACTATTCTAGACAGCCTTACTGCCACAGCTGACTCTCCTAGACAGCCTTACTACCACTGCTGACTATCCTAGACAGCCTTTCTGCGACTCCTGACTATTCTAGACAGCGTAGCTGCCACTCCTGACTATTCTAGACAACCTTACTGGCACTCCTGAATATTCTAGACAGCGTAGCTGCCACTCCTGACTATTCTAGACAGCGTAGCTGCCACTCCTGACTATCCTAGACAGTCTTACTGCCACTCCTGATTATCCTAGACAGCCTTACTGCCACTCCTGACTATCCTAGACAGACTTACTGCTACTCCTGACTATCCTAGACAGCCTCACTACCACTCCTGACTATCCTAGACAGCCTCACTGCCACAGCTGACTATTCTAGAAGGCCTTCCTGCCACTCCTGACTATTCTAGACAGTGTAGCTGCCACTCCTGACTATTCTAGACAGCCTTACTGCCACAGCTGACTCTCCTAGACAGCCTTACTACAACTCCTGACTATCCTAGACAGCCTCACTACCACTCCTGACTATCCTAGACAGCCTCACTGCCACAGCTGACTATTCTAGAAGGCCTTCCTGCCACTCCTGACTATTCTAGACAGTGTAGCTGCCACTCCTGACTATTCTAGACAGCCTTACTGCCACAGCTGACTCTCCTAGACAGCCTTACTACAACTCCTGACTATACTAGACAGCCTTACTACCACTGCTGACAATCCTAGACAGCCTTTCTGCGACTCCTGACTATTCTAGACAGCGTAGCTGCCACTCCTGACTATTCTAGACAACCTTACTGGCACTCCTGAATATTCTAGACAGCGTAGCTGCCACTCCTGACTATTCTAGACAGCGTAGCTGCCACTCCTGACTATTCTAGACAGTGTAGCTGGCTCTCCCGACTATCCTAGACAGCCTTACTGCCACTCCTGACTATCCTAGACAGCGTAGCTGCCACTCCTGACTATTCTAGACAGCCTTACTGCCACTCCTGACTATCCCAGAGAGACTTACTGCCACCCCTGACTATTCTACTCAGCCTTACTGCCACTCCTGACTATTCTAGACAGCCTTACTGCCACTCCTGACTATTCTAGACAGCCATACTGCCACTTCTGACTATTCTAGACAGCGTAACTTCCACAGTTGACTATTCTAGAGAACATTACTGCCACTCCTGACAATTCTAGAAAGCCTTACTGCCACTCCTGAGTATTCTAGACAGTCTTACTGCCACTCCTGACTATCCTAGACGGCCTTACTGCCACTCCTGACTATCCTAGACGGCCTTACTGCCACTCCTGACTATTCTAGACGGCCTTACTGCCACTCCTGACTATTCTAGACGGCCTTCCTGCCACTCCTGACTATCCTAGACAGCCTTACTGCCCCTTCTGACTATTCTAGACAGCGGAACTTCCACAGTTGACTATCCTAGAGAGCATTACTGCCACTCCTGACAATTCTAGACAGCCTTACTGCCACTCCTGACTATCCTAGATGACCTTACTGCCACTCCTGACTATTCTAGATGGCCTTACTGCCACTCCTGACTATTCTAGAGAGCGTAACTGCCACTCCTGACTATCCGAGACAGCCTTACTGCCACTGTTGACTATCCTAGACAGCCTTACTGCCACTCCTGTCTATCGTAGACAGCCTTACTGCCACTCCTGACTATCCTAGACAGCCTTTCGGACACTCCTGACTATCCTAGACAGCCTTACTGCCACTCCTGACTACCCTAGAGAGCCTTTCTGCCACTCCTGACTATCCTAGAGAGCCTTTCTGCCACTCCTGACTATCCTAGACAGCCTTACTGCAACTCCTGACTATCCTAGACAGCCTTACTGCCACTCTTGACTATCCTTGACTGCCTTACTGCCACTCCTGACTATTCTAGACTGCCTTACTGCCACTCCTGACTATTCTAGACAAACGTACTGCCACTCCTGACTATTCTAGACAACTTTACTGCCACTACTGACTATCCTAGACGGCACTTACTGCCACTCCTGACTATCCTAGACGGCCTTACTGCCACTCCTGACTATTCTTGACAGCCTTACTTCCACTCCTGACTATTCTAGACCGCCATACTGCCACTCCTAACTATTCTAGACGGCCTTAGTGCCACTCCTGACTATTCTAGACAGCTTTGCTGCCACCCCTGACTATTCTAGACAGCGTAGCTGCCACTCCTGACTATTCTAGGCAGCCTTACTGCCACTCCTGACTATCCTAGACAGCCTTACTGCCACTCCTGACTATCCTAGACAGCCTTAATGCCACTCCTGACTATTCTAGACGGCACTTACTGCCACTCCTGACTATCCTAGACGGCGTTACTGCCACCCTGACTATTCTACTCAGCATTCCTGCCACTCCTGACTATTCTAGACAGCCTTACTGCCACTCCTGACTATTCTAGACAGCCTTGCTGGCACTCCTGACTATCCTAGAGAGCCTTTCTGCCACTCCTGACTATCCTAGAAGGCCTTACTGCCACTCCTTACTATTCTAGACATCCTTACTGCCACTCCTGACTATTCTAGACGGCCTTACTGCCACTCCTGACTATTCTAGACAGGCTGACTGCCACTCCTGACTACTCTAGAGATTGTTACTGCCACTCCTGACTATTCTAGACGGCCTTACTGCCACTCCTTACTATCCCAGAGAGACTTACTGCCACCCCTGACTATTCTACTCAGCCTTACTGCCACTCCTGTCTATCCTAGACGGCCTTTCTGCCACTCCTGACTATCCTAGACGGCCTTACTGCCACTCCTGACTATTCTAGACGGCCTTCCTGCCACTTCTGACTATTCTAGACAGCGTAACTTCCACAGTTGACTATCCTAGAGAACATTACTGCCACTTCTGACTATTCTAGACAGCGTAGCTGCCACTCCTGACTATTCTAGACAGCGTAGCTGCCACTCCTCACTATTCCAGACAGCCTCACTGCCACTCCTGACTATTCTAGACAACCTTACTACCACTCCTGACTATCCTAGACAGCATTACTGCCACTCCTGACTATTCTAGACAACCTTACTTCCACTCCTGACTATCCTAGACAGCATTACTGCCACTCCTGACTATTCTAGACAGCTTTGCTGCCACCCCTGACTATTCTAGACAGCCTTACTGCCACTCCTGACTATTCTAGACAGCCTTACTGCCACTCCTGACTATTCTAGACAGCGTAACTTGCACAGTTGACTATCCTAGAGAGCATTACTGCCACAACTGACTATCCTAGAGAGCCTTTCTGCCACTCCTGAGTATTCTAGACAGCCTTACTGCCACTCCTGACTATCCTAGAGAGCCTTACTGCCACTCCTGACTATCCTAGACAGCCTTACTGCCACTCCTGACTATCCTAGACAGCCTTACTGCCACTCTTGACTATCCTAGACTGCCTTATACCACTCCTGAGTATTCTAGACTGCCTTACTGCCACTCCTGACTATTCTATACAGCCTTACTGCCACAGCTGACTATTCTACTCAGCCTTACTGCCACTCCTGACTATTCTAGAGAGCGTAACTGCCACTCCTGACTATCCTAGACAGCCTTACTGCCACTCCTGTCTATCCTAGACAGCCTTACTGCCTCTCCTGATTATCCTAGACAGCCTTACTGCCACTCCTGTCTATCCTAGACAGCCTTACTGCCACCCCTGACTATCCGAGACAGCCTTTCTGCCACTCCTGACTATCCTAGACAACCTTACTGCCAGTCCTGACTATCCTAGACAGTCTTACTGCCACTCCTGATTATCCTAGACAGCCTTACTGCCACTCTTGACTATCCTAGACAGACTTACTGCTACTCCTGACTATCCTAGACAGCCTTACTGCCTCTCCTGATTATCCTAGACAGCCTTACTGCCTCTCCTGATTATCCTAGACAGCCTTACTGCCACTCCTGATTATCCTAGACAGACTTACTGCCACTCCTGACTATCCTAGAGAGCCATTCTGCCACTCCTGACTATCCTAGACAGCCTCACTACAACTCCTGACTATCCTAGACAGCCTCACTACCACACCTGACTATCCTAGACAGCCTCACTGCCACAGCTGACTATTCTAGAAGGCCTTCCTGCCACTCCTGACTATTCTAGACAGTGTAGCTGCCACTCCTGACTATTCTAGACAGCCTTACTGCCACAGCTGACTCTCCTAGACAGCCTTACTACCACTGCTGACTATCCTAGACAGCCTTTCTGCGACTCCTGAATATTCTAGACAGCGTAGCTGCCACTCCTGACTATTCTAGACAGCGTAGCTGCCACTCCTGACTATTCTAGACAGTGTAGCTGGCTCTCCCGACTATCCTAGACAGCCTTACTGCCTCTCCTGATTATCCTAGACAGCCTTACTGCCTCTCCTGATTATCCTAGACAGCCTCACTACCACACCTGACTATCCTAGACAGCCTCACTGCCACAGCTGACTATTCTAGAAGGCCTTCCTGCCACTCCTGACTATTCTAGACAGTGTAGCTGCCACTCCTGACTATTCTAGACAGCCTTACTGCCACAGCTGACTCTCCTAGACAGCCTTACTACCACTGCTGACTATCCTAGACAGCCTTTCTGCGACTCCTGAATATTCTAGACAGCGTAGCTGCCACTCCTGACTATTCTAGACAGCGTAGCTGCCACTCCTGACTATTCTAGACAGTGTAGCTGGCTCTCCCGACTATCCTAGACAGCCTTACTGCCACTCCTGACTATCCTAGACAGCGTAGCTGCCACTCCTGACTATTCTAGACAGCCTTACTGCCTCTCCTGATTATCCTAGACAGCCTTACTGCCACTCCTGTCTATCCTAGACAGCCTTACTGCCACCCCTGACTATCCGAGACAGCCTTTCTGCCACTCCTGACTATCCTAGACAACCTTACTGCCAGTCCTGACTATCCTAGACAGTCTTACTGCCACTCCTGATTATCCTAGACAGCCTTACTGCCACTCTTGACTATCCTAGACAGACTTACTGCTACTCCTGACTATCCTAGACAGCCTTACTGCCTCTCCTGATTATCCTAGACAGCCTTACTGCCTCTCCTGATTATCCTAGACAGCCTCACTACCACACCTGACTATCCTAGACAGCCTCACTGCCACAGCTGACTATTCTAGAAGGCCTTCCTGCCACTCCTGACTATTCTAGACAGTGTAGCTGCCACTCCTGACTATTCTAGACAGCCTTACTGCCACAGCTGACTCTCCTAGACAGCCTTACTACCACTGCTGACTATCCTAGACAGCCTTTCTGCGACTCCTGAATATTCTAGACAGCGTAGCTGCCACTCCTGACTATTCTAGACAGCGTAGCTGCCACTCCTGACTATTCTAGACAGTGTAGCTGGCTCTCCCGACTATCCTAGACAGCCTTACTGCCACTCCTGACTATCCTAGACAGCGTAGCTGCCACTCCTGACTATTCTAGACAGCCTTACTGCCACTCCTGACTATCCCAGAGAGACTTACTGCCACCCCTGACTATTCTACTCAGCCTTACTGCCACTCCTGACTATTCTAGACAGCCTTACTGCCACACCTGACTATTCTAGACAGCCATACTGCCACTTCTGACTATTCTAGACAGCGTAACTTCCACAGTTGACTATTCTAGAGAACATTACTGCCACTCCTGACAATTCTAGAAAGCCTTACTGCCACTCCTGAGTATTCTAGACAGTCTTACTGCCACTCCTGACTATCCTAGACGGCCTTACTGCCACTCCTGACTATCCTAGACGGCCTTACTGCCACTCCTGACTATTCTAGACGGCCTTACTGCCACTCCTGACTATTCTAGACAGCCATACTGCCACTTCTGACTATTCTAGACAGCGTAACTTCCACAGTTGACTATTCTAGAGAACATTACTGCCACTCCTGACAATTCTAGACAGCCTTACTGCCACTCCTGACTATCCTAGATGACCTTACTGCCACTCCTGACTATCCTAGATGGCCTTACTGCCACTCCTGACTATCCTAGACGGCCTTACTGCCACTCCTGACTATTCTAGACGGCCTTACTGCCACTCCTGACTATTCTAGACGGCCTTCCTGCCACTCCTGACTATCCTAGACAGCCTTACTGCCACTCCTGTCTATTCTAGACAGCCTTACTGCCACTCCTGACTATCCTAGACAGCCTTTCGACACTCCTGACTATCCTAGACAGCCTTACTGCCACTCCTGACTATCCTAGAGAGCCTTTCTGCCACTCCTAACTATCCTAGAGAGCCTTTCTGCCACTCCTGACTATCCTAGACAGCCTTACTGCAACTCCTGAGTATTCTAGACAGTCTTACTGCCACTCCTGACTATCCTAGACGGCCTTACTGCCACTCCTGACTATCCTAGACGGCCTTACTGCCACTCCTGACTATTCTAGACGGCCTTACTGCCACTCCTGACTATTCTAGACAGCCATACTGCCACTTCTGACTATTCTAGACAGCGTAACTTCCACAGTTGACTATTCTAGAGAACATTACTGCCACTCCTGACTATTCTAGACAGCGTAACTTCCACAGTTGACTATTCTAGAGAACATTACTGCCACTCCTGACAATTCTAGAAAGCCTTACTGCCACTCCTGAGTATTCTAGACAGTCTTACTGCCACTCCTGACTATCCTAGACGGCCTTACTGCCACTCCTGACTATCCTAGACGGCCTTACTGCCACTCCTGACTATTCTAGACGGCCTTACTGCCACTCCTGACTATTCTAGACAGCCATACTGCCACTTCTGACTATTCTAGACAGCGTAACTTCCACAGTTGACTATTCTAGAGAACATTACTGCCACTCCTGACAATTCTAGACAGCCTTACTGCCACTCCTGACTATCCTAGAGAGCATTACTGCCACTCCTGACTATCCTAGATGACCTTACTGCCACTCCTGACTATTCTAGATGGCCTTACTGCCACTCCTGACTATTCTAGAGAGCGTAACTGCCACTCCTGACTATCCGAGACAGCCTTACTGCCATGCTGACTATCCTAGACAGCCTTACTGCCACTCCTGTCTATCCTAGACAGCCTTACTGCCACTCCTGACTATCCTAGACAGCCTTTCGACACTCCTGACTATCCTAGACAGCCTTACTGCCACTCCTGACTATCCTAGAGAGCCTTTCTGCCACTCCTAACTATCCTAGAGAGCCTTTCTGCCACTCCTGACTATCCTAGACAGCCTTACTGCAACTCCTGACTATCCTAGACAGCCTTACTGCCACTCTTGACTATCCTTGACTGCCTTACTGCCACTCCTGACTATTCTAGACTGCCTTACTGCCACTCCTGACTATTCTAGACAAACGTACTGCCACTCCTGACTATTCTAGACAACTTTACTGCCACTACTGACTATCCTAGACGGCCTTACTGCCACTGCTGACTATCCTAGACGGCCTTACTGCCACTCCTGACTATTCTTGACAGCCTTACTTCCACTCCTGACTATTCTAGACCGCCATACTGCCACTCCTAACTATTCTAGACGGCCTTAGTGCCACTCCTGACTATTCTAGACGGCCTTACTGCCACTCCTGACTATTCTAGACAGCGTAACTTCCACAGTTGACTATTCTAGAGAACATTACTGCCACTCCTGACAATTCTAGAAAGCCTTACTGCCACTCCTGAGTATTCTAGACAGTCTTACTGCCACTCCTGACTATCCTAGACGGCCTTACTGCCACTCCTGACTATCCTAGACGGCCTTACTGCCACTCCTGACTATTCTAGACGGCCTTACTGCCACTCCTGACTATTCTAGACAGCCATACTGCCACTTCTGACTATTCTAGACAGCGTAACTTCCACAGTTGACTATTCTAGAGAACATTACTGCCATTCCTGACAATTCTAGACAGCCTTACTGCCACTCCTGACTATCCTAGATGACCTTACTGCCACTCCTGACTATTCTAGATGGCCTTACTGCCACTCCTGACTATCCTAGACGGCCTTACTGCCACTCCTGACTATTCTAGACGGCCTTACTGCCACTCCTGACTATTCTAGACGGCCTTCCTGCTACTCCTGACTATCCTAGACAGCCTTACTGCCCCTTCTGACTATTCTAGACAGCGGAACTTCCACAGTTGACTATCCTAGAGAGCATTACTGCCACTCCTGACAATTCTAGACAGCCTTACTGCCACTCCTGACTATCCTAGATGACCTTACTGCCACTCCTGACTATTCTAGATGGCCTTACTGCCACTCCTGACTATTCTAGAGAGCGTAACTGCCACTCCTGACTATCCGAGACAGCCTTACTGCCACTGTTGACTATCCTAGACAGCCTTACTGCCACTCCTGTCTATCCTAGACAGCCTTACTGCCACTCCTGACTATCCTAGACAGCCTTTCGACACTCCTGACTATCCTAGACAGCCTTACTGCCACTCCTGACTATCCTAGAGAGCCTTTCTGCCACTCCTGACTATCCTAGAGAGCCTTTCTGCCACTCCTGAGTATTCTAGACAGCCTTACTGCCACTCCTGACTATCCTAGAGAGCCTTACTGCCACTCCTGACTATCCTAGACAGCCTTACTGCCACTCCTGACTATCCTAGACAGCCTTACTGCCACTCTTGACTATCCTAGACTGCCTTATACCACTCCTGAGTATTCTAGACTGCCTTACTGCCACTCCTGACTATTCTATACAGCCTTACTGCCACAGCTGACTATTCTACTCAGCCTTACTGCCACTCCTGACTATTCTAGAGAGCGTAACTGCCACTCCTGACTATCCTAGACAGCCTTACTGCCACTCCTGTCTATCCTAGACAGCCTTACTGCCACCCCTGACTATCCGAGACAGCCTTTCTGCCACTCCTGACTATCCTAGACAACCTTACTGCCAGTCCTGACTATCCTAGACAGTCTTACTGCCACTCCTGATTATCCTAGACAGCCTTACTGCCTCTCCTGATTATCCTAGACAGCCTTACTGCCACTCCTGATTATCCTAGACAGACTTACTGCCACTCCTGACTATCCTAGAGAGCCATTCTGCCACTCCTGACTATCCTAGACAGCCTCACTACAACTCCTGACTATCCTAGACAGCCTCACTACCACACCTGACTATCCTAGACAGCCTCACTGCCACAGCTGACTATTCTAGAAGGCCTTCCTGCCACTCCTGACTATTCTAGACAGTGTAGCTGCCACTCCTGACTATTCTAGACAGCCTTACTGCCACAGCTGACTCTCCTAGACAGCCTTACTACCACTCCTGACTATACTAGACAGCCTTACTACCACTGCTGACTATCCTAGACAGCCTTTCTGCGACTCCTGAATATTCTAGACAGCGTAGCTGCCACTCCTGACTATTCTAGACAGCGTAGCTGCCACTCCTGACTATTCTAGACAGTGTAGCTGGCTCTCCCGACTATCCTAGACAGCCTTACTGCCACTCCTGACTATCCTAGACAGCGTAGCTGCCACTCCTGACTATTCTAGACAGCCTTACTGCCACTCCTGACTATCCCAGAGAGACTTACTGCCACCCCTGACTATTCTACTCAGCCTTACTGCCACTCCTGACTATTCTAGACAGCCTTACTGCCACTCCTGACTATTCTAGACAGCCATACTGCCACTTCTGACTATTCTAGACAGCGTAACTTCCACAGTTGACTATTCTAGAGAACATTACTGCCACTCCTGACAATTCTAGAAAGCCTTACTGCCACTCCTGAGTATTCTAGACAGTCTTACTGCCACTCCTGACTATCCTAGACGGCCTTACTGCCACTCCTGACTATCCTAGACGGCCTTACTGCCACTCCTGACTATTCTAGACGGCCTTACTGCCACTCCTGACTATTCTAGACAGCCATACTGCCACTTCTGACTATTCTAGACAGCGTAACTTCCACAGTTGACTATTCTAGAGAACATTACTGCCACTCCTGACAATTCTAGACAGCCTTACTGCCACTCCTGACTATCCTAGACGGCCTTACTGCCACTCCTGACTATCCTAGACGGCCTTACTGCCACTCCTGACTATTCTAGACGGCCTTACTGCCACTCCTGACTATTCTAGACAGCCATACTGCCACTTCTGACTATTCTAGACAGCGTAACTTCCACAGTTGACTATTCTAGAGAACATTACTGCCACTCCTGACAATTCTAGACAGCCTTACTGCCACTCCTGACTATCCTAGATGACCTTACTGCCACTCCTGACTATCCTAGATGGCCTTACTGCCACTCCTGACTATCCTAGACGGCCTTACTGCCACTCCTGACTATTCTAGACGGCCTTACTGCCACTCCTGACTATTCTAGACGGCCTTCCTGCCACTCCTGACTATCCTAGACAGCCTTACTGCCACTCCTGTCTATTCTAGACAGCCTTACTGCCACTCCTGACTATCCTAGACAGCCTTTCGACACTCCTGACTATCCTAGACAGCCTTACTGCCACTCCTGACTATCCTAGAGAGCCTTTCTGCCACTCCTAACTATCCTAGAGAGCCTTTCTGCCACTCCTGACTATCCTAGACAGCCTTACTGCAACTCCTGAGTATTCTAGACAGTCTTACTGCCACTCCTGACTATCCTAGACGGCCTTACTGCCACTCCTGACTATCCTAGACGGCCTTACTGCCACTCCTGACTATTCTAGACGGCCTTACTGCCACTCCTGACTATTCTAGACAGCCATACTGCCACTTCTGACTATTCTAGACAGCGTAACTTCCACAGTTGACTATTCTAGAGAACATTACTGCCACTCCTGACTATTCTAGACAGCGTAACTTCCACAGTTGACTATTCTAGAGAACATTACTGCCACTCCTGACAATTCTAGAAAGCCTTACTGCCACTCCTGAGTATTCTAGACAGTCTTACTGCCACTCCTGACTATCCTAGACGGCCTTACTGCCACTCCTGACTATCCTAGACGGCCTTACTGCCACTCCTGACTATTCTAGACGGCCTTACTGCCACTCCTGACTATTCTAGACAGCCATACTGCCACTTCTGACTATTCTAGACAGCGTAACTTCCACAGTTGACTATTCTAGAGAACATTACTGCCACTCCTGACAATTCTAGACAGCCTTACTGCCACTCCTGACTATCCTAGAGAGCATTACTGCCACTCCTGACTATCCTAGATGACCTTACTGCCACTCCTGACTATTCTAGATGGCCTTACTGCCACTCCTGACTATTCTAGAGAGCGTAACTGCCACTCCTGACTATCCGAGACAGCCTTACTGCCATGTTGACTATCCTAGACAGACTTACTGCCACTCCTGTCTATCCTAGACAGCCTTACTGCCACTCCTGACTATCCTAGACAGCCTTTCGACACTCCTGACTATCCTAGACAGCCTTACTGCCACTCCTGATTATCCTAGAGAGCCTTTCTGCCACTCCTAACTATCCTAGAGAGCCTTTCTGCCACTCCTGACTATCCTAGACAGCCTTACTGCAACTCCTGACTATCCTAGACAGCCTTACTGCCACTCTTGACTATCCTTGACTGCCTTACTGCCACTCCTGACTATTCTAGACTGCCTTACTGCCACTCCTGACTATTCTAGACAAACGTACTGCCACTCCTGACTATTCTAGACAACTTTACTGCCACTACTGACTATCCTAGACGGCCTTACTGCCACTGCTGACTATCCTAGACGGCCTTACTGCCACTCCTGACTATTCTTGACAGCCTTACTTCCACTCCTGACTATTCTAGACCGCCATACTGCCACTCCTAACTATTCTAGACGGCCTTAGTGCCACTCCTGACTATTCTAGACAGCTTTGCTGCCACCCCTGACTATTCTAGACAGCGTAGCTGCCACTCATGACTATTCTAGGCAGCCTTACTGCCACTCCTGACTATCCTAGACAGCCTTACTGCCACTCCTGACTATCCTAGACAGCCTTAATGCCACTCCTGACTATTCTAGACGGCACTTACTGCCACTCCTGACTATCCTAGACGGCGTTACTGCCACCCTGACTATTCTACTCAGCATTCCTGCCACTCCTGACTATTCTAGACAGCCTTACTGCCACTCCTGACTATTCTAGACAGCCTTGCTGGCACTCCTGACTATCCTAGAGAGCCTTTCTGCCACTCCTGACTATCCTAGAAGGCCTTACTGCCACTCCTTACTATTCTAGACATCCTTACTGCCACTCCTGACTATTCTAGACGGCCTTACTGCCACTCCTGACTATTCTAGACAGGCTGACTGCCACTCCTGACTACTCTAGAGATTGTTACTGCCACTCCTGACTATTCTAGACGGCCTTACTGCCACTCCTTACTATCCCAGAGAGACTTACTGCCACCCCTGACTATTCTACTCAGCCTTACTGCCACTCCTGTCTATCCTAGACGGCCTTCCTGCCACTCCTGACTATCCTAGACGGCCTTACTGCCACTCCTGACTATTCTAGACGGCCTTCCTACCACTTCTGACTATTCTAGACAGCGTAACTTCCACAGTTGACTATCCTAGAGAACATTACGGCCACTCCTGACAATTCTAGACTGCGTAGCTGCCACTCCTGAATATTCTAGACAGCGTAGCTGCCACTCCTCACTATTCCAGACAGCCTCACTGCCACTCCTGACTATTCTAGACAACCTTACTACCACTCCTGACTATCCTAGACAGCATTACTGCCACTCCTGACTATTCTAGACAACCTTACTTCCACTCCTGACTATCCTAGACAGCATTACTGCCACTCCTGACTATTCTAGACAGCTTTGCTGCCACCCCTGACTATTCTAGACAGCCTTACTGCCACTCCTGACTATTCTAGACAGCCTTACTGCCACTCCTGACTATTCTAGACAGCGTAACTTGCACAGTTGACTATCCTAGAGAGCATTACTGCCACAACTGACTATCCTAGAGAGCCTTTCTGCCACTCCTGACTATCCTAGACGGCGTTACTGCCAACCTGACTATTCTACTCAGCATTCCTGCCACTCCTGACTATCCTAGACAGCCTTACTGCCACTCCTGACTATCCTAGACAGCCTTAATGCCACTCCTGACTATTCTAGACGGCACTTACTGCCACTCCTGACTATCCTAGACGGCGTTACTGCCACCCTGACTATTCTACTCAGCATTCCTGCCACTCCTGACTATTCTAGACAGCCTTACTGCCACTCCTGACTATTCTAGACAGCCTTGCTGGCACTCCTGACTATTCTAGACAGCCTTGCTGGCACTCCTGACTATCCTAGAGAGCCTTTCTGCCACTCCTGACTATCCTAGAAGGCCTTACTGCCACTCCTTACTATTCTAGACATCCTTACTGCCACTCCTGACTATTCTAGACGGCCTTACTGCCACTCCTGACTATTCTAGACAGGCTGACTGCCACTCCTGACTACTCTAGAGATTGTTACTGCCACTCCTGACTATTCTAGACGGCCTTACTGCCACTCCTTACTATCCCAGAGAGACTTACTGCCACCCCTGACTATTCTACTCAGCCTTACTGCCACTCCTGTCTATCCTAGACGGCCTTTCTGCCACTCCTGACTATCCTAGACGGCCTTACTGCCACTCCTGACTATTCTAGACGGCCTTCCTGCCACTTCTGACTATTCTAGACAGCGTAACTTCCACAGTTGACTATCCTAGAGAACATTACTGCCACTCCTGACAATTCTAGACAGCGTAGCTGCCACTCCTGACTATTCTAGACAGCGTAGCTGCCACTCCTCACTATTCCAGACAGCCTCACTGCCACTCCTGACTATTCTAGACAACCTTACTACCACTCCTGACTATCCTAGACAGCATTACTGCCACTCCTGACTATTCTAGACAACCTTACTTCCACTCCTGACTATCCTAGACAGCATTACTGCCACTCCTGACTATTCTAGACAGCTTTGCTGCCACCCCTGACTATTCTAGACAGCCTTACTGCCACTCCTGACTATTCTAGACAGCCTTACTGCCACTCCTGACTATTCTAGACAGCGTAACTTGCACAGTTGACTATCCTAGAGAGCATTACTGCCACAACTGACTATCCTAGAGAGCCTTTCTGCCACTCCTGAGTATTCTAGACAGCCTTACTGCCACTCCTGACTATCCTAGAGAGCCTTACTGCCACTCCTGACTATCCTAGACAGCCTTACTGCCACTCCTGACTATCCTAGACAGCCTTACTGCCACTCTTGACTATCCTAGACTGCCTTATACCACTCCTGAGTATTCTAGACTGCCTTACTGCCACTCCTGACTATTCTATACAGCCTTACTGCCACAGCTGACTATTCTACTCAGCCTTACTGCCACTCCTGACTATTCTAGAGAGCGTAACTGCCACTCCTGACTATCCTAGACAGCCTTACTGCCACTCCTGTCTATCCTAGACAGCCTTACTGCCTCTCCTGATTATCCTAGACAGCCTTACTGCCACTCCTGTCTATCCTAGACAGCCTTACTGCCACCCCTGACTATCCGAGACAGCCTTTCTGCCACTCCTGACTATCCTAGACAACCTTACTGCCAGTCCTGACTATCCTAGACAGTCTTACTGCCACTCCTGATTATCCTAGACAGCCTTACTGCCACTCTTGACTATCCTAGACAGACTTACTGCTACTCCTGACTATCCTAGACAGCCTTACTGCCTCTCCTGATTATCCTAGACAGCCTTACTGCCTCTCCTGATTATCCTAGACAGCCTTACTGCCACTCCTGATTATCCTAGACAGACTTACTGCCACTCCTGACTATCCTAGAGAGCCATTCTGCCACTCCTGACTATCCTAGACAGCCTCACTACAACTCCTGACTATCCTAGACAGCCTCACTACCACACCTGACTATCCTAGACAGCCTCACTGCCACAGCTGACTATTCTAGAAGGCCTTCCTGCCACTCCTGACTATTCCAGACAGTGTAGCTGCCACTCCTGACTATTCTAGACAGCCTTACTGCCACAGCTGACTCTCCTAGACAGCCTTACTACCACTCCTGACTATACTAGACAGCCTTACTACCACTGCTGACTATCCTAGACAGCCTTTCTGCGACTCCTGAATATTCTAGACAGCGTAGCTGCCACTCCTGACTATTCTAGACAGCCTCACTGCCACTCCTGACTATTCTAGACAGTGTAGCTGGCTCTCCCGACTATCCTAGACAGCCTTACTGCCACTCCTGACTATCCTAGACAGCGTAGCTGCCACTCCTGACTATTCTAGACAGCCTTACTGCCACTCCTGACTATCCCAGAGAGACTTACTGCCACCCCTGACTATTCTACTCAGCCTTACTGCCACTCCTGACTATTCTAGACAGCCTTACTGCCACTCCTGACTATTCTAGACAGCCATACTGCCACTTCTGACTATTCTAGACAGCGTAACTTCCACAGTTGACTATTCTAGAGAACATTACTGCCACTCCTGACAATTCTAGAAAGCCTTACTGCCACTCCTGAGTATTCTAGACAGTCTTACTGCCACTCCTGACTATCCTAGACGGCCTTACTGCCACTCCTGACTATCCTAGACGGCCTTACTGCCACTCCTGACTATTCTAGACGGCCTTACTGCCACTCCTGACTATTCTAGACAGCCATACTGCCACTTCTGACTATTCTAGACAGCGTAACTTCCACAGTTGACTATTCTAGAGAACATTACTGCCATTCCTGACAATTCTAGACAGCCTTACTGCCACTCCTGACTATCCTAGATGACCTTACTGCCACTCCTGACTATTCTAGATGGCCTTACTGCCACTCCTGACTATCCTAGACGGCCTTACTGCCACTCCTGACTATTCTAGACGGCCTTACTGCCACTCCTGACTATTCTAGACGGCCTTCCTGCTACTCCTGACTATCCTAGACAGCCTTACTGCCCCTTCTGACTATTCTAGACAGCGGAACTTCCACAGTTGACTATCCTAGAGAGCATTACTGCCACTCCTGACAATTCTAGACAGCCTTACTGCCACTCCTGACTATCCTAGATGACCTTACTGCCACTCCTGACTATTCTAGAGAGCGTAACTGCCACTCCTGACTATCCGAGACAGCCTTACTGCCACTGTTGACTATCCTAGACAGCCTTACTGCCACTCCTGTCTATCCTAGACAGCCTTACTGCCACTCCTGACTATCCTAGACAGCCTTTCGACACTCCTGACTATCCTAGACAGCCTTACTGCCACTCCTGACTATCCTAGAGAGCCTTTCTGCCACTCCTGACTATCCTAGAGAGCCTTTCTGCCACTCCTGAGTATTCTAGACAGCCTTACTGCCACTCCTGACTATCCTAGAGAGCCTTACTGCCACTCCTGACTATCCTAGACAGCCTTACTGCCACTCCTGACTATCCTAGACAGCCTTACTGCCACTCTTGACTATCCTAGACTGCCTTATACCACTCCTGAGTATTCTAGACTGCCTTACTGCCACTCCTGACTATTCTATACAGCCTTACTGCCACAGCTGACTATTCTACTCAGCCTTACTGCCACTCCTGACTATTCTAGAGAGCGTAACTGCCACTCCTGACTATCCTAGACAGCCTTACTGCCACTCCTGTCTATCCTAGACAGCCTTACTGCCACCCCTGACTATCCGAGACAGCCTTTCTGCCACTCCTGACTATCCTAGACAACCTTACTGCCAGTCCTGACTATCCTAGACAGTCTTACTGCCACTCCTGATTATCCTAGACAGCCTTACTGCCTCTCCTGATTATCCTAGACAGCCTTACTGCCACTCCTGATTATCCTAGACAGACTTACTGCCACTCCTGACTATCCTAGAGAGCCATTCTGCCACTCCTGACTATCCTAGACAGCCTCACTACAACTCCTGACTATCCTAGACAGCCTCACTACCACACCTGACTATCCTAGACAGCCTCACTGCCACAGCTGACTATTCTAGAAGGCCTTTCTGCGACTCCTGAATATTCTAGACAGCGTAGCTGCCACTCCTGACTATTCTAGACAGCGTAGCTGCCACTCCTGACTATTCTAGACAGTGTAGCTGGCTCTCCCGACTATCCTAGACAGCCTTACTGCCACTCCTGACTATCCTAGACAGCGTAGCTGCCACTCCTGACTATTCTAGACAGCCTTACTGCCACTCCTGACTATCCCAGAGAGACTTACTGCCACCCCTGACTATTCTACTCAGCCTTACTGCCACTCCTGACTATTCTACTCAGCCTTACTGCCACTCCTGACTATTCTAGACAGCCTTACTGCCACTCCTGACTATTCTAGACAGCCATACTGCCACTTCTGACTATTCTAGACAGCGTAACTTCCACAGTTGACTATTCTAGAGAACATTACTGCCACTCCTGACAATTCTAGAAAGCCTTACTGCCACTCCTGAGTATTCTAGACAGTCTTACTGCCACTCCTGACTATCCTAGACGGCCTTACTGCCACTCCTGACTATCCTAGACGGCCTTACTGCCACTCCTGACTATTCTAGACGGCCTTACTGCCACTCCTGACTATTCTAGACAGCCATACTGCCACTTCTGACTATTCTAGACAGCGTAACTTCCACAGTTGACTATTCTAGAGAACATTACTGCCACTCCTGACAATTCTAGACAGCCTTACTGCCACTCCTGACTATCCTAGATGACCTTACTGCCACTCCTGACTATTCTAGATGGCCTTACTGCCACTCCTGACTATCCTAGACGGCCTTACTGCCACTCCTGACTATTCTAGACGGCCTTACTGCCACTCCTGACTATTCTAGACGGCCTTCCTGCCACTCCTGACTATCCTAGACAGCCTTACTGCCCCTTCTGACTATTCTAGACAGCGGAACTTCCACAGTTGACTATCCTAGAGAGCATTACTGCCACTCCTGACAATTCTAGACAGCCTTACTGCCACTCCTGACTATCCTAGATGACCTTACTGCCACTCCTGACTATTCTAGATGGCCTTACTGCCACTCCTGACTATTCTAGAGAGCGTAACTGCCACTCCTGACTATCCGAGACAGCCTTACTGCCACTGTTGACTATCCTAGACAGCCTTACTGCCACTCCTGTCTATCCTAGACAGCCTTACTGCCACTCCTGACTATCCTAGACAGCCTTTCGACACTCCTGACTATCCTAGACAGCCTTACTGCCACTCCTGACTATCCTAGAGAGCCTTTCTGCCACTCCTGACTATCCTAGAGAGCCTTTCTGCCACTCCTGACTATCCTAGACAGCCTTACTGCAACTCCTGACTATCCTAGACAGCCTTACTGCCACTCTTGACTATCCTTGACTGCCTTACTGCCACTCCTGACTATTCTAGACTGCCTTACTGCAACTCCTGACTATCCTAGACAGCCTTACTGCCACTACTGACTATCCTAGACGGCCTTACTGCCACTGCTGACTATCCTAGACGGCCTTACTGCCACTCCTGACTATTCTTGACAGCCTTACTTCCACTCCTGACTATTCTAGACCGCCATACTGCCACTCCTAACTATTCTAGACGGCCTTAGTGCCACTCCTGACTATTCTAGACAGCTTTGCTGCCACCCCTGACTATTCTAGACAGCTTAGCTGCCACTCCTGAGTATTCTAGGCAGCCTTACTGCCACTCCTGACTATCCTAGACAGCCTTACTGCCACTCCTGACTATCCTAGACAGCCTTAATGCCACTCCTGACTATTCTAGACGGCACTTACTGCCACTCCTGACTATCCTAGACGGCGTTACTGCCACCCTGACTATTCTACTCAGCATTCCTGCCACTCCTGACTATTCTAGACAGCCTTACTGCCACTCCTGACTATTCTAGACAGCTTTGCTGGCACTCCTGACTATCCTAGAGAGCCTTTCTGCCACTCCTGACTATCCTAGAAGGCCTTACTGCCACTCCTTACTATTCTAGACATCCTTACTGCCACTCCTGACTATTCTAGACGGCCTTACTGCCACTCCTGACTATTCTAGACAGGCTGACTGCCACTCCCGACTACTCTAGAGATTGTTACTGCCACTCCTGACTATTCTAGACGGCCTTACTGCCACTCCTTACTATCCCAGAGAGACTTACTGCCACCCCTGACTATTCTACTCAGCCTTACTGCCACTCCTGTCTATCCTAGACGGCCTTTCTGCCACTCCTGACTATCCTAGACGGCCTTACTGCCACTCCTGACTATTCTAGACGGCCTTCCTGCCACTTCTGACTATTCTAGACAGCGTAACTTCCACAGTTGACTATCCTAGAGAACATTACTGCCACTCCTGACTATTCTAGACAGCGTAGCTGCCACTCCTGACTATTCTAGACAGCGTAGCTGCCACTCCTCACTATTCCAGACAGCCTCACTGCCACTCCTGACTATTCTAGACAACCTTACTACCACTCCTGACTATCCTAGACAGCATTACTGCCACTCCTGACTATTCTAGACAACCTTACTTCCACTCCTGACTATCCTAGACAGCATTACTGCCACTCCTGACTATTCTAGACAGCTTTGCTGCCACCCCTGACTATTCTAGACAGCCTTACTGCCACTCCTGACTATTCTAGACAGCCTTACTGCCACTCCTGACTATTCTAGACAGCGTAACTTGCACAGTTGACTATCCTAGAGAGCATTACTGCCACAACTGACTATCCTAGAGAGCCTTTCTGCCACTCCTGAGTATTCTAGACAGCCTTACTGCCACTCCTGACTATCCTAGAGAGCCTTACTGCCACTCCTGACTATCCTAGACAGCCTTACTGCCACTCCTGACTATCCTAGACAGCCTTACTGCCACTCTTGACTATCCTAGACTGCCTTATACCACTCCTGAGTATTCTAGACTGCCTTACTGCCACTCCTGACTATTCTATACAGCCTTACTGCCACAGCTGACTATTCTACTCAGCCTTACTGCCACTCCTGACTATTCTAGAGAGCGTAACTGCCACTCCTGACTATCCTAGACAGCCTTACTGCCACTCCTGTCTATCCTAGACAGCCTTACTGCCTCTCCTGATTATCCTAGACAGCCTTACTGCCACTCCTGTCTATCCTAGACAGCCTTACTGCCACCCCTGACTATCCGAGACAGCCTTTCTGCCACTCCTGACTATCCTAGACAACCTTACTGCCAGTCCTGACTATCCTAGACAGTCTTACTGCCACTCCTGATTATCCTAGACAGCCTTACTGCCACTCTTGACTATCCTAGACAGACTTACTGCTACTCCTGACTATCCTAGACAGCCTTACTGCCTCTCCTGATTATCCTAGACAGCCTTACTGCCTCTCCTGATTATCCTAGACAGCCTTACTGCCACTCCTGATTATCCTAGACAGACTTACTGCCACTCCTGACTATCCTAGAGAGCCATTCTGCCACTCCTGACTATCCTAGACAGCCTCACTACAACTCCTGACTATCCTAGACAGCCTCACTACCATACCTGACTATCCTAGACAGCCTCACTGCCACAGCTGACTATTCTAGAAGGCCTTCCTGCCACTCCTGACTATTCTAGACAGTGTAGCTGCCACTCCTGACTATTCTAGACAGCCTTACTGCCACAGCTGACTCTCCTAGACAGCCTTACTACCACTCCTGACTATACTAGACAGCCTTACTACCACTGCTGACTATCCTAGACAGCCTTTCTGCGACTCCTGAATATTCTAGACAGCGTAGCTGCCACTCCTGACTATTCTAGACAGCGTAGCTGCCACTCCTGACTATTCTAGACAGTGTAGCTGGCTCTCCCGACTATCCTAGACAGCCTTACTGCCACTCCTGACTATCCTAGACAGCGTAGCTGCCACTCCTGACTATTCTAGACAGCCTTACTGCCACTCCTGACTATCCCAGAGAGACTTACTGCCACCCCTGACTATTCTACTCAGCCTTACTGCCACTCCTGACTATTCTAGACAGCCTTACTGCCACTCCTGACTATTCTAGACAGCCATACTGCCACTTCTGACTATTCTAGACAGCGTAACTTCCACAGTTGACTATTCTAGAGAACATTACTGCCACTCCTGACAATTCTAGAAAGCCTTACTGCCACTCCTGAGTATTCTAGACAGTCTTACTGCCACTCCTGACTATCCTAGACGGCCTTACTGCCACTCCTGACTATCCTAGACGTCCTTACTGCCACTCCTGACTATTCTAGACGGCCTTACTGCCACTCCTGACTATTCTAGACGGCCTGACTGCCACTCCTGACTACTCTAGACATTGTTACTGCCACACCTGACTATTCTAGACGGCCTTACTGCCACTCCTGACTATCCTAGACGGCCTTACTGCCACTCCTGACTATTCTAGACGGCCTTCCTGCCACTCCTGACTATCCTAGACGGCCTTACTGCCACTCCTGACTATCCTAGACGTCCTTACTGCCACTCCTGACTATCCTAGAGAGCCTTACTGCCACTCCTGACTATCCTAGACAGCCTTACTGCCACTCCTGACTATCCTAGATAGCCTTACTGCCACTCTTGACTATCCTAGACTGCCTTATACCACTCCTGAGTATTCTAGACTGCCTTACTGCCACTCCTGACTATTCTATACAGCCTTACTGCCACAGCTGACTATTCTACTCAGCCTTACT
Organism: Hemitrygon akajei; assembly: GCF_048418815.1. Lineage (NCBI taxonomy): Eukaryota > Metazoa > Chordata > Chondrichthyes > Myliobatiformes > Dasyatidae > Hemitrygon > Hemitrygon akajei. The sequence goes on along the minus strand of NW_027332131.1, from coordinate 73,961 downwards.
GCCACTCCTGACTATTCTAGAGAGCGTAACTGCCACTCCTTACTATCCTAGACAGCCTTACTGCCACTCCTGTCTATCCTAGACAGCCTTACTGCCACCCCTGACTATCCGAGACAGCCTTTCTGCCACTCCTGACTATCCTAGACAACCTTACTGCCAGTCCTGACTATCCTAGACAGTCTTACTGCCACTCCTGATTATCCTAGACAGCCTTACTGCCTCTCCTGACTATCCTAGAGAGCCATTCTGCCACTCCTGACTATCCTAGACAGCCTCACTACAACTCCTGACTATCCTAGACAGCCTCACTACCACACCTGACTATCCTAGACAGCCTCACTGCCACAGCTGACTATTCTAGAAGGCCTTCCTGCCACTCCTGACTATTCTAGACAGTGTAGCTGCCACTCCTGACTATTCTAGACAGCCTTACTGCCACAGCTGACTCTCCTAGACAGCCTTACTACCACTCCTGACTATACTAGACAGCCTTACTACCACTGCTGACTATCCTAGACAGCCTTTCTGCGACTCCTGAATATTCTAGACAGCGTAGCTGCCACTCCTGACTATTCTAGACAGCGTAGCTGCCACTCCTGACTATTCTAGACAGTGTAGCTGGCTCTCCCGACTATCCTAGACAGCCTTACTGCCACTCCTGACTATCCTAGACAGCGTAGCTGCCACTCCTGACTATTCTAGACAGCCTTACTGCCACTCCTGACTATCCCAGAGAGACTTACTGCCACCCCTGACTATTCTACTCAGCCTTACTGCCACTCCTGACTATTCTAGACAGCCTTACTGCCACTCCTGACTATTCTAGACAGCCATACTGCCACTTCTGACTATTCTAGACAGCGTAACTTCCACAGTTGACTATTCTAGAGAACATTACTGCCACTCCTGACAATTCTAGAAAGCCTTACTGCCACTCCTGAGTATTCTAGACAGTCTTACTGCCACTCCTGACTATCCTAGACGGCCTTACTGCCACTCCTGACTATCCTAGACGGCCTTACTGCCACTCCTGACTATTCTAGACGGCCTTACTGCCACTCCTGACTATTCTAGACAGCCATACTGCCACTTCTGACTATTCTAGACAGCGTAACGTCCACAGTTGACTATTCTAGAGAACATTACTGCCACTCCTGACAATTCTAGACAGCCTTACTGCCACTCCTGACTATCCTAGATGACCTTACTGCCACTCCTGACTATTCTAGATGGCCTTACTGCCACTCCTGACTATCCTAGACGGCCTTACTGCCACTCCTGACTATTCTAGACGGCCTTACTGCCACTCCTGACTATTCTAGACGGCCTTCCTGCCACTCCTGACTATCCTAGACAGCCTTACTGCCCCTTCTGACTATTCTAGACAGCGGAACTTCCACAGTTGACTATCCTAGAGAGCATTACTGCCACTCCTGACAATTCTAGACAGCCTTACTGCCACTCCTGACTATCCTAGATGACCTTACTGCCACTCCTGACTATTCTAGATGGCCTTACTGCCACTCCTGACTATTCTAGAGAGCGTAACTGCCACTCCTGACTATCCGAGACAGCCTTACTGCCACTGTTGACTATCCTAGACAGCCTTACTGCCACTCCTGTCTATCCTAGACAGCCTTACTGCCACTCCTGACTATCCTAGACAGCCTTTCGACACTCCTGACTATCCTAGACAGCCTTACTGCCACTCCTGACTATCCTAGAGAGCCTTTCTGCCACTCCTGACTATCCTAGAGAGCCTTTCTGCCACTCCTGACTATCCTAGACAGCCTTACTGCAACTCCTGACTATCCTAGACAGCCTTACTGCCACTCTTGACTATCCTTGACTGCCTTACTGCCACTCCTGACTATTCTAGACTGCCTTACTGCAACTCCTGACTATCCTAGACAGCCTTACTGCCACTACTGACTATCCTAGACGGCCTTACTGCCACTGCTGACTATCCTAGACGGCCTTACTGCCACTCCTGACTATTCTTGACAGCCTTACTTCCACTCCTGACTATTCTAGACCGCCATACTGCCACTCCTAACTATTCTAGACGGCCTTAGTGCCACTCCTGACTATTCTAGACAGCTTTGCTGCCACCCCTGACTATTCTAGACAGCGTAGCTGCCACTCCTGACTATTCTAGGCAGCCTTACTGCCACTCCTGACTATCCTAGACAGCCTTACTGCCACTCCTGACTATCCTAGACAGCCTTAATGCCACTCCTGACTATTCTAGACGGCACTTACTGCCACTCCTGACTATCCTAGACGGCGTTACTGCCACCCTGACTATTCTACTCAGCATTCCTGCCACTCCTGACTATTCTAGACAGCCTTACTGCCACTCCTGACTATTCTAGACAGCCTTGCTGGCACTCCTGACTATCCTAGAGAGCCTTTCTGCCACTCCTGACTATCCTAGAAGGCCTTACTGCCACTCCTTACTATTCTAGACATCCTTACTGCCACTCCTGACTATTCTAGACGGCCTTACTGCCACTCCTGACTATTCTAGACAGGCTGACTGCCACTCCCGACTACTCTAGAGATTGTTACTGCCACTCCTGACTATTCTAGACGGCCTTACTGCCACTCCTTACTATCCCAGAGAGACTTACTGCCACCCCTGACTATTCTACTCAGCCTTACTGCCACTCCTGTCTATCCTAGACGGCCTTTCTGCCACTCCTGACTATCCTAGACGGCCTTACTGCCACTCCTGACTATTCTAGACGGCCTTCCTGCCACTTCTGACTATTCTAGACAGCGTAACTTCCACAGTTGACTATCCTAGAGAACATTACTGCCACTCCTGACTATTCTAGACAGCGTAGCTGCCACTCCTGACTATTCTAGACAGCGTAGCTGCCACTCCTCACTATTCCAGACAGCCTCACTGCCACTCCTGACTATTCTAGACAACCTTACTACCACTCCTGACTATCCTAGACAGCATTACTGCCACTCCTGACTATTCTAGACAACCTTACTTCCACTCCTGACTATCCTAGACAGCATTACTGCCACTCCTGACTATTCTAGACAGCTTTGCTGCCGCCCCTGACTATTCTAGACAGCCTTACTGCCACTCCTGACTATTCTAGGCAGCCTTACTGCCACTCCTGACTATTCTAGACAGCGTAACTTGCACAGTTGACTATCCTAGAGAGCATTACTGCCACAACTGACTATCCTAGAGAGCCTTTCTGCCACTCCTGAGTATTCTAGACAGCCTTACTGCCACTCCTGACTATCCTAGAGAGCCTTACTGCCACTCCTGACTATCCTAGACAGCCGTACTGCCACTCCTGACTATCCTAGACAGCCTTACTGCCACTCTTGACTATCCTAGACTGCCTTATACCACTCCTGAGTATTCTAGACTGCCTTACTGCCACTCCTGACTATTCTATACAGCCTTACTGCCACAGCTGACTATTCTACTCAGCCTTACTGCCACTCCTGACTATTCTAGAGAGCGTAACTGCCACTCCTGACTATCCTAGACAGCCTTACTGCCACTCCTGTCTATCCTAGACAGCCTTACTGCCTCTCCTGATTATCCTAGACAGCCTTACTGCCACTCCTGTCTATCCTAGACAGCCTTACTGCCACCCCTGACTATCCGAGACAGCCTTTCTGCCACTCCTGACTATCCTAGACAACCTTACTGCCAGTCCTGACTATCCTAGACAGTCTTACTGCCACTCCTGATTATCCTAGACAGCCTTACTGCCACTCTTGACTATCCTAGACAGACTTACTGCTACTCCTGACTATCCTAGACAGCCTTACTGCCTCTCCTGATTATCCTAGACAGCCTTACTGCCTCTCCTGATTATCCTAGACAGCCTTACTGCCACTCCTGATTATCCTAGACAGACTTACTGCCACTCCTGACTATCCTAGAGAGCCATTCTGCCACTCCTGACTATCCTAGACAGCCTCACTACAACTCCTGACTATCCTAGACAGCCTCACTACCACACCTGACTATCCTAGACAGCCTCACTGCCACAGCTGACTATTCTAGAAGGCCTTCCTGCCACTCCTGACTATTCTAGACAGTGTAGCTGCCACTCCTGACTATTCTAGACAGCCTTACTGCCACAGCTGACTCTCCTAGACAGCCTTACTACCACTCCTGACTATACTAGACAGCCTTACTACCACTGCTGACTATCCTAGACAGCCTTTCTGCGACTCCTGAATATTCTAGACAGCGTAGCTGCCACTCCTGACTATTCTAGACAGCGTAGCTGACACTCCTGACTATTCTAGACAGTGTAGCTGGCTCTCCCGACTATCCTAGACAGCCTTACTGCCACTCCTGACTATCCTAGACAGCGTAGCTGCCACTCCTGACTATTCTAGACAGCCTTACTGCCACTCCTGACTATCCCAGAGAGACTTACTGCCACCCCTGACTATTCTACTCAGCCTTACTGCCACTCCTGACTATTCTAGACAGCCTTACTGCCACTCCTGACTATTCTAGACAGCCATACTGCCACTTCTGACTATTCTAGACAGCGTAACTTCCACAGTTGACTATTCTAGAGAACATTACTGCCACTCCTGACAATTCTAGAAAGCCTTACTGCCACTCCTGAGTATTCTAGACAGTCTTACTGCCACTCCTGACTATCCTAGACGGCCTTACTGCCACTCCTGACTATCCTAGACGTCCTTACTGCCACTCCTGACTATTCTAGACGGCCTTACTGCCACTCCTGACTATTCTAGACGGCCTGACTGCCACTCCTGACTACTCTAGACATTGTTACTGCCACACCTGACTATTCTAGACGGCCTTACTGCCACTCCTGACTATCCTAGACGGCCTTACTGCCACTCCTGACTATTCTAGACGGCCTTCCTGCCACTCCTGACTATCCTAGACGGCCTTACTGCCACTCCTGACTATCCTAGACGTCCTTACTGCCACTCCTGACTATTCTAGACGGCCTTACTGCCACTCCTGACTATTCTAGACGGCCTGACTGCCACTCCTGACTACTCTAGACATTGTTACTGCCACACCTGACTATCCTAGACAGCCTCACTACAACTCCTGACTATCCTAGACAGCCTCACTACCACACCTGACTATCCTAGACAGCCTCACTGCCACAGCTGACTATTCTAGAAGGCCTTCCTGCCACTCCTGACTATTCTAGACAGTGTAGCTGCCACTCCTGACTATTCTAGACAGCCTTACTGCCACAGCTGACTCTCCTAGACAGCCTTACTACCACTCCTGACTATACTAGACAGCCTTACTACCACTGCTGACTATCCTGGACAGCCTTTCTGCGACTCCTGAATATTCTAGATAGCGTAGCTGCCACTCCTGACTATTCTAGACAGTGTAGCTGGCTCTCCCGACTATCCTAGACAGCCTTACTGCCACTCCTGACTATCCTAGACAGCGTAGCTGCCACTCCTGACTATTCTAGACAGCCTTACTGCCACTCCTGACTATCCCAGAGAGACTTACTGCCACCCCTGACTATTCTACTCAGCCTTACTGCCACTCCTGACTATTCTAGACAGCCTTACTGCCACTCCTGACTATTCTAGACAGCCATACTGCCACTTCTGACTATTCTAGACAGCGTAACTTCCACAGTTGACTATTCTAGAGAACATTACTGCCACTCCTGACAATTCTAGAAAGCCTTACTGCCACTCCTGAGTATTCTAGACAGTCTTACTGCCACTCCTGACTATCCTAGACGGCCTTACTGCCACTCCTGACTATCCTAGACGGCCTTACTGCCACTCCTGACTATTCTAGACGGCCTTACTGCCACTCCTGACTATTCTAGACAGCCATACTGCCACTTCTGACTATTCTAGACAGCGTAACTTCCACAGTTGACTATTCTAGAGAACATTACTGCCACTCCTGACAATTCTAGACAGCCTTACTGCCACTCCTGATTATCCTAGATGACCTTACTGCCACTCCTGACTATCCTAGATGGCCTTACTGCCACTCCTGACTATCCTAGACGGCCTTACTGCCACTCCTGACTATTCTAGACGGCATTACTGCCACTCCTGACTATTCTAGACGGCCTTCCTGCCACTCCTGACTATCCTAGACAGCCTTACTGCCACTCCTGTCTATTCTAGACAGCCTTACTGCCACTCCTGACTATCCTAGACAGCCTTTCGACACTCCTGACTATCCTAGACAGCCTTACTGCCACTCCTGACTATCCTAGAGAGCCTTTCTGCCACTCCTAACTATCCTAGAGAGCCTTTCTGCCACTCCTGACTATCCTAGACAGCCTTACTGCAACTCCTGAGTATTCTAGACAGTCTTACTGCCACTCCTGACTATCCTAGACGGCCTTACTGCCACTCCTGACTATCCTAGACGGCCTTACTGCCACTCCTGACTATTCTAGACGGCCTTACTGCCACTCCTGACTATTCTAGACAGCCTTACTGCCACTCCTGTCTATCCTAGACAGCCTCACTGCCACCCCTGACTATCCGAGACAGCCTTTCTGCCACTCCTGACTATCCTAGACAACCTTACTGCCAGTCCTGACTATCCTAGACAGTCTTACTGCCACTCCTGATTATCCTAGACAGCCTTACTGCCTCTCCTGATTATCCTAGACAGCCTTACTGCCACTCCTGATTATCCTAGACAGACTTACTGCCACTCCTGACTATCCTAGAGAGCCATTCTGCCACTCCTGACTATCCTAGACAGCCTCACTACAACTCCTGACTATCCTAGACAGCCTCACTACCACACCTGACTATCCTAGACAGCCTCACTGCCACAGCTGACTATTCTAGAAGGCCTTTCTGCGACTCCTGAATATTCTAGACAGCGTAGCTGCCACTCCTGACTATTCTAGACAGCGTAGCTGCCACTCCTGACTATTCTAGACAGTGTAGCTGGCTCTCCCGACTATCCTAGACAGCCTTACTGCCACTCCTGACTATCCTAGACAGCGTAGCTGCCACTCCTGACTATTCTAGACAGCCTTACTGCCACTCCTGACTATCCCAGAGAGACTTACTGCCACCCCTGACTATTCTACTCAGCCTTACTGCCACTCCTGACTATTCTAGACAGCCATACTGCCACTTCTGACTATTCTAGACAGCGTAACTTCCACAGTTGACTATTCTAGAGAACATTACTGCCACTCCTGACAATTCTAGAAAGCCTTACTGCCACTCCTGAGTATTCTAGACAGTCTTACTGCCACTCCTGACTATCCTAGACGGCCTTACTGCCACTCCTGACTATCCTAGACGGCCTTACTGCCACTCCTGACTATTCTAGACGGCCTTACTGCCACTCCTGACTATTCTAGACAGCCATACTGCCACTTCTGACTATTCTAGACAGCGTAACTTCCACAGTTGACTATTCTAGAGAACATTACTGCCACTCCTGACAATTCTAGACAGCCTTACTGCCACTCCTGACTATCCTAGATGACCTTACTGCCACTCCTGACTATTCTAGATGGCCTTACTGCCACTCCTGACTATCCTAGACGGCCTTACTGCCACTCCTGACTATTCTAGACGGCCTTACTGCCACTCCTGACTATTCTAGACGGCCTTCCTGCCACTCCTGACTATCCTAGACAGCCTTACTGCCCCTTCTGACTATTCTAGACAGCGGAACTTCCACAGTTGACTATCCTAGAGAGCATTACTGCCACTCCTGACAATTCTAGACAGCCTTACTGCCACTCCTGACTATCCTAGATGACCTTACTGCCACTCCTGACTATTCTAGATGGCCTTACTGCCACTCCTGACTATTCTAGAGAGCGTAACTGCCACTCCTGACTATCCGAGACAGCCTTACTGCCACTGTTGACTATCCTAGACAGCCTTACTGCCACTCCTGTCTATCCTAGACAGCCTTACTGCCACTCCTGACTATCCTAGACAGCCTTTCGACACTCCTGACTATCCTAGACAGCCTTACTGCCACTCCTGACTATCCTAGAGAGCCTTTCTGCCACTCCTGACTATCCTAGAGAGCCTTTCTGCCACTCCTGACTATCCTAGACAGCCTTACTGCAACTCCTGACTATCCTAGACAGCCTTACTGCCACTCTTGACTATCCTTGACTGCCTTACTGCCACTCCTGACTATTCTAGACTGCCTTACTGCAACTCCTGACTATCCTAGACAGCCTTACTGCCACTACTGACTATCCTAGACGGCCTTACTGCCACTGCTGACTATCCTAGACGGCCTTACTGCCACTCCTGACTATTCTTGACAGCCTTACTTCCACTCCTGACTATTCTAGACCGCCATACTGCCACTCCTAACTATTCTAGACGGCCTTAGTGCCACTCCTGACTATTCTAGACAGCTTTGCTGCCACCCCTGACTATTCTAGACAGCTTAGCTGCCACTCCTGACTATTCTAGGCAGCCTTACTGCCACTCCTGACTATCCTAGACAGCCTTACTGCCACTCCTGACTATCCTAGACAGCCTTAATGCCACTCCTGACTATTCTAGACGGCACTTACTGCCACTCCTGACTATCCTAGACGGCGTTACTGCCACCCTGACTATTCTACTCAGCATTCCTGCCACTCCTGACTATTCTAGACAGCCTTACTGCCACTCCTGACTATTCTAGACAGCTTTGCTGGCACTCCTGACTATCCTAGAGAGCCTTTCTGCCACTCCTGACTATCCTAGAAGGCCTTACTGCCACTCCTTACTATTCTAGACATCCTTACTGCCACTCCTGACTATTCTAGACGGCCTTACTGCCACTCCTGACTATTCTAGACAGGCTGACTGCCACTCCCGACTACTCTAGAGATTGTTACTGCCACTCCTGACTATTCTAGACGGCCTTACTGCCACTCCTTACTATCCCAGAGAGACTTACTGCCACCCCTGACTATTCTACTCAGCCTTACTGCCACTCCTGTCTATCCTAGACGGCCTTTCTGCCACTCCTGACTATCCTAGACGGCCTTACTGCCACTCCAGACTATTCTAGACGGCCTTCCTGCCACTTCTGACTATTCTAGACAGCGTAACTTCCACAGTTGACTATCCTAGAGAACATTACTGCCACTCCTGACTATTCTAGACAGCGTAGCTGCCACTCCTGACTATTCTAGACAGCGTAGCTGCCACTCCTCACTATTCCAGACAGCCTCACTGCCACTCCTGACTATTCTAGACAACCTTACTACCACTCCTGACTATCCTAGACAGCATTACTGCCACTCCTGACTATTCTAGACAACCTTACTTCCACTCCTGACTATCCTAGACAGCATTACTGCCACTCCTGACTATTCTAGACAGCTTTGCTGCCACCCCTGACTATTCTAGACAGCCTTACTGCCACTCCTGACTATTCTAGACAGCCTTACTGCCACTCCTGACTATTCTAGACAGCGTAACTTGCACAGTTGACTATCCTAGAGAGCATTACTGCCACAACTGACTATCCTAGAGAGCCTTTCTGCCACTCCTGAGTATTCTAGACAGCCTTACTGCCACTCCTGACTATCCTAGAGAGCCTTACTGCCACTCCTGACTATCCTAGACAGCCTTACTGCCACTCCTGACTATCCTAGACAGCCTTACTGCCACTCTTGACTATCCTAGACTGCCTTATACCACTCCTGAGTATTCTAGACTGCCTTACTGCCACTCCTGACTATTCTATACAGCCTTACTGCCACAGCTGACTATTCTACTCAGCCTTACTGCCACTCCTGACTATTCTAGAGAGCGTAACTGCCACTCCTGACTATCCTAGACAGCCTTACTGCCACTCCTGTCTATCCTAGACAGCCTTACTGCCTCTCCTGATTATCCTAGACAGCCTTACTGCCACTCCTGTCTATCCTAGACAGCCTTACTGCCACCCCTGACTATCCGAGACAGCCTTTCTGCCACTCCTGACTATCCTAGACAACCTTACTGCCAGTCCTGACTATCCTAGACAGTCTTACTGCCACTCCTGATTATCCTAGACAGCCTTACTGCCACTCTTGACTATCCTAGACAGACTTACTGCTACTCCTGACTATCCTAGACAGCCTTACTGCCTCTCCTGATTATCCTAGACAGCCTTACTGCCTCTCCTGATTATCCTAGACAGCCTTACTGCCACTCCTGATTATCCTAGACAGACTTACTGCCACTCCTGACTATCCTAGAGAGCCATTCTGCCACTCCTGACTATCCTAGACAGCCTCACTACAACTCCTGACTATCCTAGACAGCCTCACTACCATACCTGACTATCCTAGACAGCCTCACTGCCACAGCTGACTATTCTAGAAGGCCTTCCTGCCACTCCTGACTATTCTAGACAGTGTAGCTGCCACTCCTGACTATTCTAGACAGCCTTACTGCCACAGCTGACTCTCCTAGACAGCCTTACTACCACTCCTGACTATACTAGACAGCCTTACTACCACTGCTGACTATCCTAGACAGCCTTTCTGCGACTCCTGAATATTCTAGACAGCGTAGCTGCCACTCCTGACTATTCTAGACAGCGTAGCTGCCACTCCTGACTATTCTAGACAGTGTAGCTGGCTCTCCCGACTATCCTAGACAGCCTTACTGCCACTCCTGACTATCCTAGACAGCGTAGCTGCCACTCCTGACTATTCTAGACAGCCTTACTGCCACTCCTGACTATCCCAGAGAGACTTACTGCCACCCCTGACTATTCTACTCAGCCTTACTGCCACTCCTGACTATTCTAGACAGCCTTACTGCCACTCCTGACTATTCTAGACAGCCATACTGCCACTTCTGACTATTCTAGACAGCGTAACTTCCACAGTTGACTATTCTAGAGAACATTACTGCCACTCCTGACAATTCTAGAAAGCCTTACTGCCACTCCTGAGTATTCTAGACAGTCTTACTGCCACTCCTGACTATCCTAGACGGCCTTACTGCCACTCCTGACTATCCTAGACGTCCTTACTGCCACTCCTGACTATTCTAGACGGCCTTACTGCCACTCCTGACTATTCTAGACGGCCTGACTGCCACTCCTGACTACTCTAGACATTGTTACTGCCACACCTGACTATTCTAGACGGCCTTACTGCCACTCCTGACTATCCTAGACGGCCTTACTGCCACTCCTGACTATTCTAGACGGCCTTCCTGCCACTCCTGACTATCCTAGACGGCCTTACTGCCACTCCTGACTATCCTAGACGTCCTTACTGCCACTCCTGACTATCCTAGAGAGCCTTACTGCCACTCCTGACTATCCTAGACAGCCTTACTGCCACTCCTGACTATCCTAGACAGCCTTACTGCCACTCTTGACTATCCTAGACTGCCTTATACCACTCCTGAGTATTCTAGACTGCCTTACTGCCACTCCTGACTATTCTATACAGCCTTACTGCCACAGCTGACTATTCTACTCAGCCTTACTGCCACTCCTGACTATTCTAGAGAGCGTAACTGCCACTCCTGACTATCCTAGACAGCCTTACTGCCACTCCTGTCTATCCTAGACAGCCTTACTGCCACCCCTGACTATCCGAGACAGCCTTTCTGCCACTCCTGACTATCCTAGACAACCTTACTGCCAGTCCTGACTATCCTAGACAGTCTTACTGCCACTCCTGATTATCCTAGACAGCCTTACTGCCTCTCCTGATTATCCTAGACAGCCTTACTGCCACTCCTGATTATCCTAGACAGACTTACTGCCACTCCTGACTATCCTAGAGAGCCATTCTGCCACTCCTGACTATCCTAGACAGCCTCACTACAACTCCTGACTATCCTAGACAGCCTCACTACCACACCTGACTATCCTAGACAGCCTCACTGCCACAGCTGACTATTCTAGAAGGCCTTCCTGCCACTCCTGACTATTCTAGACAGTGTAGCTGCCACTCCTGACTATTCTAGACAGCCTTACTGCCACAGCTGACTCTCCTAGACAGCCTTACTACCACTCCTGACTATACTAGACAGCCTTACTACCACTGCTGACTATCCTAGACAGCCTTTCTGCGACTCCTGAATATTCTAGACAGCGTAGCTGCCACTCCTGACTATTCTAGACAGCGTAGCTGCCACTCCTGACTATTCTAGACAGTGTAGCTGGCTCTCCCGACTATCCTAGACAGCCTTACTGCCACTCCTGACTATCCTAGACAGCGTAGCTGCCACTCCTGACTATTCTAGACAGCCTTACTGCCACTCCTGACTATCCCAGAGAGACTTACTGCCACCCCTGACTATTCTACTCAGCCTTACTGCCACTCCTGACTATTCTAGACAGCCTTACTGCCACTCCTGACTATTCTAGACAGCCATACTGCCACTTCTGACTATTCTAGACAGCGTAACTTCCACAGTTGACTATTCTAGAGAACATTACTGCCACTCCTGACAATTCTAGAAAGCCTTACTGCCACTCCTGAGTATTCTAGACAGTCTTTCTGCCACTCCTGACTATCCTAGACGGCCTTACTGCCACTCCTGACTATCCTAGACGGCCTTACTGCCACTCCTGACTATTCTAGACGGCCTTACTGCCACTCCTGACTATTCTAGACAGCCATACTGCCACTTCTGACTATTCTAGACAGCGTAACGTCCACAGTTGACTATTCTAGAGAACATTACTGCCACTCCTGACAATTCTAGACAGCCTTACTGCCACTCCTGACTATCCTAGATGACCTTACTGCCACTCCTGACTATTCTAGATGGCCTTACTGCCACTCCTGACTATCCTAGACGGCCTTACTGCCACTCCTGACTATTCTAGACGGCCTTACTGCCACTCCTGACTATTCTAGACGGCCTTCCTGCCACTCCTGACTATCCTAGACAGCCTTACTGCCCCTTCTGACTATTCTAGACAGCGGAACTTCCACAGTTGACTATCCTAGAGAGCATTACTGCCACTCCTGACAATTCTAGACAGCCTTACTGCCACTCCTGACTATCCTAGATGACCTTACTGCCACTCCTGACTATTCTAGATGGCCTTACTGCCACTCCTGACTATTCTAGAGAGCGTAACTGCCACTCCTGACTATCCGAGACAGCCTTACTGCCACTGTTGACTATCCTAGACAGCCTTACTGCCACTCCTGTCTATCCTAGACAGCCTTACTGCCACTCCTGACTATCCTAGACAGCCTTTCGACACTCCTGACTATCCTAGACAGCCTTACTGCCACTCCTGACTATCCTAGAGAGCCTTTCTGCCACTCCTGACTATCCTAGAGAGCCTTTCTGCCACTCCTGACTATCCTAGACAGCCTTACTGCAACTCCTGACTATCCTAGACAGCCTTACTGCCACTCTTGACTATCCTTGACTGCCTTACTGCCACTCCTGACTATTCTAGACTGCCTTACTGCAACTCCTGACTATCCTAGACAGCCTTACTGCCACAGCTGACTATCCTAGACAGCCTCACTGCCACAGCTGACTATTCTAGAAGGCCTTCCTGCCACTCCTGACTATTCTAGACAGTGTAGCTGCCACTCCTGACTATTCTAGACAGCCTTACTGCCACAGCTGACTCTCCTAGACAGCCTTACTACCACTCCTGACTATACTAGACAGCCTTACTACCACTGCTGACTATCCTAGACAGCCTTTCTGCGACTCCTGAATATTCTAGACAGCGTAGCTGCCACTCCTGACTATTCTAGACAGCGTAGCTGACACTCCTGACTATTCTAGACAGTGTAGCTGGCTCTCCCGACTATCCTAGACAGCCTTACTGCCACTCCTGACTATCCTAGACAGCGTAGCTGCCACTCCTGACTATTCTAGACAGCCTTACTGCCACTCCTGACTATCCCAGAGAGACTTACTGCCACCCCTGACTATTCTACTCAGCCTTACTGCCACTCCTGACTATTCTAGACAGCCTTACTGCCACTCCTGACTATTCTAGACAGCCATACTGCCACTTCTGACTATTCTAGACAGCGTAACTTCCACAGTTGACTATTCTAGAGAACATTACTGCCACTCCTGACAATTCTAGAAAGCCTTACTGCCACTCCTGAGTATTCTAGACAGTCTTACTGCCACTCCTGACTATCCTAGACGGCCTTACTGCCACTCCTGACTATCCTAGACGTCCTTACTGCCACTCCTGACTATTCTAGACGGCCTTACTGCCACTCCTGACTATTCTAGACGGCCTGACTGCCACTCCTGACTACTCTAGACATTGTTACTGCCACACCTGACTATTCTAGACGGCCTTACTGCCACTCCTGACTATCCTAGACGGCCTTACTGCCACTCCTGACTATTCTAGACGGCCTTCCTGCCACTCCTGACTATCCTAGACGGCCTTACTGCCACTCCTGACTATCCTAGACGTCCTTACTGCCACTCCTGACTATTCTAGACGGCCTTACTGCCACTCCTGACTATTCTAGACGGCCTGACTGCCACTCCTGACTACTCTAGACATTGTTACTGCCACACCTGACTATCCTAGACAGCCTCACTACAACTCCTGACTATCCTAGACAGCCTCACTACCACACCTGACTATCCTAGACAGCCTCACTGCCACAGCTGACTATTCTAGAAGGCCTTCCTGCCACTCCTGACTATTCTAGACAGTGTAGCTGCCACTCCTGACTATTCTAGACAGCCTTACTGCCACAGCTGACTCTCCTAGACAGCCTTACTACCACTCCTGACTATACTAGACAGCCTTACTACCACTGCTGACTATCCTGGACAGCCTTTCTGCGACTCCTGAATATTCTAGATAGCGTAGCTGCCACTCCTGACTATTCTAGACAGTGTAGCTGGCTCTCCCGACTATCCTAGACAGCCTTACTGCCACTCCTGACTATCCTAGACAGCGTAGCTGCCACTCCTGACTATTCTAGACAGCCTTACTGCCACTCCTGACTATCCCAGAGAGACTTACTGCCACCCCTGACTATTCTACTCAGCCTTACTGCCACTCCTGACAATTCTAGACAGCCTTACTGCCACTCCTGATTATCCTAGATGACCTTACTGCCACTCCTGACTATCCTAGATGGCCTTACTGCCACTCCTGACAATTCTAGACAGCCTTACTGCCACTCCTGATTATCCTAGATGACCTTACTGCCACTCCTGACTATCCTAGATGGCCTTACTGCCACTCCTGACTATCCTAGACGGCCTTACTGCCACTCCTGACTATTCTAGACGGCATTACTGCCACTCCTGACTATTCTAGACGGCCTTCCTGCCACTCCTGACTATCCTAGACAGCCTTACTGCCACTCCTGTCTATTCTAGACAGCCTTACTGCCACTCCTGACTATCCTAGACAGCCTTTCGACACTCCTGACTATCCTAGACAGCCTTACTGCCACTCCTGACTATCCTAGAGAGCCTTTCTGCCACTCCTAACTATCCTAGAGAGCCTTTCTGCCACTCCTGACTATCCTAGACAGCCTTACTGCAACTCCTGAGTATTCTAGACAGTCTTACTGCCACTCCTGACTATCCTAGACGGCCTTACTGCCACTCCTGACTATCCTAGACGGCCTTACTGCCACTCCTGACTATTCTAGACGGCCTTACTGCCACTCCTGACTATTCTAGACAGCCTTACTGCCACTCCTGTCTATCCTAGACAGCCTCACTGCCACCCCTGACTATCCGAGACAGCCTTTCTGCCACTCCTGACTATCCTAGACAACCTTACTGCCAGTCCTGACTATCCTAGACAGTCTTACTGCCACTCCTGATTATCCTA
The DNA here is from genome assembly GCF_048418815.1 of Hemitrygon akajei. NCBI lineage: Eukaryota > Metazoa > Chordata > Chondrichthyes > Myliobatiformes > Dasyatidae > Hemitrygon > Hemitrygon akajei. The sequence goes on along the minus strand of NW_027332131.1, from coordinate 58,171 downwards.
GACAGCCTTACTGCCTCTCCTGATTATCCTAGACAGCCTTACTGCCACTCCTGATTATCCTAGACAGACTTACTGCCACTCCTGACTATCCTAGAGAGCCATTCTGCCACTCCTGACTATCCTAGACAGCCTCACTACAACTCCTGACTATCCTAGACAGCCTCACTACCACACCTGACTATCCTAGACAGCCTCACTGCCACAGCTGACTATTCTAGAAGGCCTTTCTGCGACTCCTGAATATTCTAGACAGCGTAGCTGCCACTCCTGACTATTCTAGACAGCGTAGCTGCCACTCCTGACTATTCTAGACAGTGTAGCTGGCTCTCCCGACTATCCTAGACAGCCTTACTGCCACTCCTGACTATCCTAGACAGCGTAGCTGCCACTCCTGACTATTCTAGACAGCCTTACTGCCACTCCTGACTATCCCAGAGAGACTTACTGCCACCCCTGACTATTCTACTCAGCCTTACTGCCACTCCTGACTATTCTAGACAGCCATACTGCCACTTCTGACTATTCTAGACAGCGTAACTTCCACAGTTGACTATTCTAGAGAACATTACTGCCACTCCTGACAATTCTAGAAAGCCTTACTGCCACTCCTGAGTATTCTAGACAGTCTTACTGCCACTCCTGACTATCCTAGACGGCCTTACTGCCACTCCTGACTATCCTAGACGGCCTTACTGCCACTCCTGACTATTCTAGACGGCCTTACTGCCACTCCTGACTATTCTAGACAGCCATACTGCCACTTCTGACTATTCTAGACAGCGTAACTTCCACAGTTGACTATTCTAGAGAACATTACTGCCACTCCTGACAATTCTAGACAGCCTTACTGCCACTCCTGACTATCCTAGATGACCTTACTGCCACTCCTGACTATTCTAGATGGCCTTACTGCCACTCCTGACTATCCTAGACGGCCTTACTGCCACTCCTGACTATTCTAGACGGCCTTACTGCCACTCCTGACTATTCTAGACGGCCTTCCTGCCACTCCTGACTATCCTAGACAGCCTTACTGCCCCTTCTGACTATTCTAGACAGCGGAACTTCCACAGTTGACTATCCTAGAGAGCATTACTGCCACTCCTGACAATTCTAGACAGCCTTACTGCCACTCCTGACTATCCTAGATGACCTTACTGCCACTCCTGACTATTCTAGATGGCCTTACTGCCACTCCTGACTATTCTAGAGAGCGTAACTGCCACTCCTGACTATCCGAGACAGCCTTACTGCCACTGTTGACTATCCTAGACAGCCTTACTGCCACTCCTGTCTATCCTAGACAGCCTTACTGCCACTCCTGACTATCCTAGACAGCCTTTCGACACTCCTGACTATCCTAGACAGCCTTACTGCCACTCCTGACTATCCTAGAGAGCCTTTCTGCCACTCCTGACTATCCTAGAGAGCCTTTCTGCCACTCCTGACTATCCTAGACAGCCTTACTGCAACTCCTGACTATCCTAGACAGCCTTACTGCCACTCTTGACTATCCTTGACTGCCTTACTGCCACTCCTGACTATTCTAGACTGCCTTACTGCAACTCCTGACTATCCTAGACAGCCTTACTGCCACTACTGACTATCCTAGACGGCCTTACTGCCACTGCTGACTATCCTAGACGGCCTTACTGCCACTCCTGACTATTCTTGACAGCCTTACTTCCACTCCTGACTATTCTAGACCGCCATACTGCCACTCCTAACTATTCTAGACGGCCTTAGTGCCACTCCTGACTATTCTAGACAGCTTTGCTGCCACCCCTGACTATTCTAGACAGCTTAGCTGCCACTCCTGACTATTCTAGGCAGCCTTACTGCCACTCCTGACTATCCTAGACAGCCTTACTGCCACTCCTGACTATCCTAGACAGCCTTAATGCCACTCCTGACTATTCTAGACGGCACTTACTGCCACTCCTGACTATCCTAGACGGCGTTACTGCCACCCTGACTATTCTACTCAGCATTCCTGCCACTCCTGACTATTCTAGACAGCCTTACTGCCACTCCTGACTATTCTAGACAGCTTTGCTGGCACTCCTGACTATCCTAGAGAGCCTTTCTGCCACTCCTGACTATCCTAGAAGGCCTTACTGCCACTCCTTACTATTCTAGACATCCTTACTGCCACTCCTGACTATTCTAGACGGCCTTACTGCCACTCCTGACTATTCTAGACAGGCTGACTGCCACTCCCGACTACTCTAGAGATTGTTACTGCCACTCCTGACTATTCTAGACGGCCTTACTGCCACTCCTTACTATCCCAGAGAGACTTACTGCCACCCCTGACTATTCTACTCAGCCTTACTGCCACTCCTGTCTATCCTAGACGGCCTTTCTGCCACTCCTGACTATCCTAGACGGCCTTACTGCCACTCCAGACTATTCTAGACGGCCTTCCTGCCACTTCTGACTATTCTAGACAGCGTAACTTCCACAGTTGACTATCCTAGAGAACATTACTGCCACTCCTGACTATTCTAGACAGCGTAGCTGCCACTCCTGACTATTCTAGACAGCGTAGCTGCCACTCCTCACTATTCCAGACAGCCTCACTGCCACTCCTGACTATTCTAGACAACCTTACTACCACTCCTGACTATCCTAGACAGCATTACTGCCACTCCTGACTATTCTAGACAACCTTACTTCCACTCCTGACTATCCTAGACAGCATTACTGCCACTCCTGACTATTCTAGACAGCTTTGCTGCCACCCCTGACTATTCTAGACAGCCTTACTGCCACTCCTGACTATTCTAGACAGCCTTACTGCCACTCCTGACTATTCTAGACAGCGTAACTTGCACAGTTGACTATCCTAGAGAGCATTACTGCCACAACTGACTATCCTAGAGAGCCTTTCTGCCACTCCTGAGTATTCTAGACAGCCTTACTGCCACTCCTGACTATCCTAGAGAGCCTTACTGCCACTCCTGACTATCCTAGACAGCCTTACTGCCACTCCTGACTATCCTAGACAGCCTTACTGCCACTCTTGACTATCCTAGACTGCCTTATACCACTCCTGAGTATTCTAGACTGCCTTACTGCCACTCCTGACTATTCTATACAGCCTTACTGCCACAGCTGACTATTCTACTCAGCCTTACTGCCACTCCTGACTATTCTAGAGAGCGTAACTGCCACTCCTGACTATCCTAGACAGCCTTACTGCCACTCCTGTCTATCCTAGACAGCCTTACTGCCTCTCCTGATTATCCTAGACAGCCTTACTGCCACTCCTGTCTATCCTAGACAGCCTTACTGCCACCCCTGACTATCCGAGACAGCCTTTCTGCCACTCCTGACTATCCTAGACAACCTTACTGCCAGTCCTGACTATCCTAGACAGTCTTACTGCCACTCCTGATTATCCTAGACAGCCTTACTGCCACTCTTGACTATCCTAGACAGACTTACTGCTACTCCTGACTATCCTAGACAGCCTTACTGCCTCTCCTGATTATCCTAGACAGCCTTACTGCCTCTCCTGATTATCCTAGACAGCCTTACTGCCACTCCTGATTATCCTAGACAGACTTACTGCCACTCCTGACTATCCTAGAGAGCCATTCTGCCACTCCTGACTATCCTAGACAGCCTCACTACAACTCCTGACTATCCTAGACAGCCTCACTACCATACCTGACTATCCTAGACAGCCTCACTGCCACAGCTGACTATTCTAGAAGGCCTTCCTGCCACTCCTGACTATTCTAGACAGTGTAGCTGCCACTCCTGACTATTCTAGACAGCCTTACTGCCACAGCTGACTCTCCTAGACAGCCTTACTACCACTCCTGACTATACTAGACAGCCTTACTACCACTGCTGACTATCCTAGACAGCCTTTCTGCGACTCCTGAATATTCTAGACAGCGTAGCTGCCACTCCTGACTATTCTAGACAGCGTAGCTGCCACTCCTGACTATTCTAGACAGTGTAGCTGGCTCTCCCGACTATCCTAGACAGCCTTACTGCCACTCCTGACTATCCTAGACAGCGTAGCTGCCACTCCTGACTATTCTAGACAGCCTTACTGCCACTCCTGACTATCCCAGAGAGACTTACTGCCACCCCTGACTATTCTACTCAGCCTTACTGCCACTCCTGACTATTCTAGACAGCCTTACTGCCACTCCTGACTATTCTAGACAGCCATACTGCCACTTCTGACTATTCTAGACAGCGTAACTTCCACAGTTGACTATTCTAGAGAACATTACTGCCACTCCTGACAATTCTAGAAAGCCTTACTGCCACTCCTGAGTATTCTAGACAGTCTTACTGCCACTCCTGACTATCCTAGACGGCCTTACTGCCACTCCTGACTATCCTAGACGTCCTTACTGCCACTCCTGACTATTCTAGACGGCCTTACTGCCACTCCTGACTATTCTAGACGGCCTGACTGCCACTCCTGACTACTCTAGACATTGTTACTGCCACACCTGACTATTCTAGACGGCCTTACTGCCACTCCTGACTATCCTAGACGGCCTTACTGCCACTCCTGACTATTCTAGACGGCCTTCCTGCCACTCCTGACTATCCTAGACGGCCTTACTGCCACTCCTGACTATCCTAGACGTCCTTACTGCCACTCCTGACTATCCTAGAGAGCCTTACTGCCACTCCTGACTATCCTAGACAGCCTTACTGCCACTCCTGACTATCCTAGACAGCCTTACTGCCACTCTTGACTATCCTAGACTGCCTTATACCACTCCTGAGTATTCTAGACTGCCTTACTGCCACTCCTGACTATTCTATACAGCCTTACTGCCACAGCTGACTATTCTACTCAGCCTTACTGCCACTCCTGACTATTCTAGAGAGCGTAACTGCCACTCCTGACTATCCTAGACAGCCTTACTGCCACTCCTGTCTATCCTAGACAGCCTTACTGCCACCCCTGACTATCCGAGACAGCCTTTCTGCCACTCCTGACTATCCTAGACAACCTTACTGCCAGTCCTGACTATCCTAGACAGTCTTACTGCCACTCCTGATTATCCTAGACAGCCTTACTGCCTCTCCTGATTATCCTAGACAGCCTTACTGCCACTCCTGATTATCCTAGACAGACTTACTGCCACTCCTGACTATCCTAGAGAGCCATTCTGCCACTCCTGACTATCCTAGACAGCCTCACTACAACTCCTGACTATCCTAGACAGCCTCACTACCACACCTGACTATCCTAGACAGCCTCACTGCCACAGCTGACTATTCTAGAAGGCCTTCCTGCCACTCCTGACTATTCTAGACAGTGTAGCTGCCACTCCTGACTATTCTAGACAGCCTTACTGCCACAGCTGACTCTCCTAGACAGCCTTACTACCACTCCTGACTATACTAGACAGCCTTACTACCACTGCTGACTATCCTAGACAGCCTTTCTGCGACTCCTGAATATTCTAGACAGCGTAGCTGCCACTCCTGACTATTCTAGACAGCGTAGCTGCCACTCCTGACTATTCTAGACAGTGTAGCTGGCTCTCCCGACTATCCTAGACAGCCTTACTGCCACTCCTGACTATCCTAGACAGCGTAGCTGCCACTCCTGACTATTCTAGACAGCCTTACTGCCACTCCTGACTATCCCAGAGAGACTTACTGCCACCCCTGACTATTCTACTCAGCCTTACTGCCACTCCTGACTATTCTAGACAGCCTTACTGCCACTCCTGACTATTCTAGACAGCCATACTGCCACTTCTGACTATTCTAGACAGCGTAACTTCCACAGTTGACTATTCTAGAGAACATTACTGCCACTCCTGACAATTCTAGAAAGCCTTACTGCCACTCCTGAGTATTCTAGACAGTCTTTCTGCCACTCCTGACTATCCTAGACGGCCTTACTGCCACTCCTGACTATCCTAGACGGCCTTACTGCCACTCCTGACTATTCTAGACGGCCTTACTGCCACTCCTGACTATTCTAGACAGCCATACTGCCACTTCTGACTATTCTAGACAGCGTAACGTCCACAGTTGACTATTCTAGAGAACATTACTGCCACTCCTGACAATTCTAGACAGCCTTACTGCCACTCCTGACTATCCTAGATGACCTTACTGCCACTCCTGACTATTCTAGATGGCCTTACTGCCACTCCTGACTATCCTAGACGGCCTTACTGCCACTCCTGACTATTCTAGACGGCCTTACTACCACTCCTGACTATTCTAGACGGCCTTCCTGCCACTCCTGACTATCCTAGACAGCCTTACTGCCCCTTCTGACTATTCTAGACAGCGGAACTTCCACAGTTGACTATCCTAGAGAGCATTACTGCCACTCCTGACAATTCTAGACAGCCTTACTGCCACTCCTGACTATCCTAGATGACCTTACTGCCACTCCTGACTATTCTAGATGGCCTTACTGCCACTCCTGACTATTCTAGAGAGCGTAACTGCCACTCCTGACTATCCGAGACAGCCTTACTGCCACTGTTGACTATCCTAGACAGCCTTACTGCCACTCCTGTCTATCCTAGACAGCCTTACTGCCACTCCTGACTATCCTAGACAGCCTTTCGACACTCCTGACTATCCTAGACAGCCTTACTGCCACTCCTGACTATCCTAGAGAGCCTTTCTGCCACTCCTGACTATCCTAGAGAGCCTTTCTGCCACTCCTGACTATCCTAGACAGCCTTACTGCAACTCCTGACTATCCTAGACAGCCTTACTGCCACTCTTGACTATCCTTGACTGCCTTACTGCCACTCCTGACTATTCTAGACTGCCTTACTGCAACTCCTGACTATCCTAGACAGCCTTACTGCCACTACTGACTATCCTAGACGGCCTTACTGCCACTGCTGACTATCCTAGACGGCCTTACTGCCACTCCTGACTATTCTTGACAGCCTTACTTCCACTCCTGACTATTCTAGACCGCCATACTGCCACTCCTAACTATTCTAGACGGCCTTAGTGCCACTCCTGACTATTCTAGACAGCTTTGCTGCCACCCCTGACTATTCTAGACAGCTTAGCTGCCACTCCTGACTATTCTAGGCAGCCTTACTGCCACTCCTGACTATCCTAGACAGCCTTACTGCCACTCCTGACTATCCTAGACAGCCTTAATGCCACTCCTGACTATTCTAGACGGCACTTACTGCCACTCCTGACTATCCTAGACGGCGTTACTGCCACCCTGACTATTCTACTCAGCATTCCTGCCACTCCTGACTATTCTAGACAGCCTTACTGCCACTCCTGACTATTCTAGACAGCTTTGCTGGCACTCCTGACTATCCTAGAGAGCCTTTCTGCCACTCCTGACTATCCTAGAAGGCCTTACTGCCACTCCTTACTATTCTAGACATCCTTACTGCCACTCCTGACTATTCTAGACGGCCTTACTGCCACTCCTGACTATTCTAGACAGGCTGACTGCCACTCCCGACTACTCTAGAGATTGTTACTGCCACTCCTGACTATTCTAGACGGCCTTACTGCCACTCCTTACTATCCCAGAGAGACTTACTGCCACCCCTGACTATTCTACTCAGCCTTACTGCCACTCCTGTCTATCCTAGACGGCCTTTCTGCCACTCCTGACTATCCTAGACGGCCTTACTGCCACTCCTGACTATTCTAGACGGCCTTCCTGCCACTTCTGACTATTCTAGACAGCGTAACTTCCACAGTTGACTATCCTAGAGAACATTACTGCCACTCCTGACTATTCTAGACAGCGTAGCTGCCACTCCTGACTATTCTAGACAGCGTAGCTGCCACTCCTCACTATTCCAGACAGCCTCACTGCCACTCCTGACTATTCTAGACAACCTTACTACCACTCCTGACTATCCTAGACAGCATTACTGCCACTCCTGACTATTCTAGACAACCTTACTTCCACTCCTGACTATCCTAGACAGCATTACTGCCACTCCTGACTATTCTAGACAGCTTTGCTGCCACCCCTGACTATTCTAGACAGCCTTACTGCCACTCCTGACTATTCTAGACAGCCTTACTGCCACTCCTGACTATTCTAGACAGCGTAACTTGCACAGTTGACTATCCTAGAGAGCATTACTGCCACAACTGACTATCCTAGAGAGCCTTTCTGCCACTCCTGAGTATTCTAGACAGCCTTACTGCCACTCCTGACTATCCTAGAGAGCCTTACTGCCACTCCTGACTATCCTAGACAGCCTTACTGCCACTCCTGACTATCCTAGACAGCCTTACTGCCACTCTTGACTATCCTAGACTGCCTTATACCACTCCTGAGTATTCTAGACTGCCTTACTGCCACTCCTGACTATTCTATACAGCCTTACTGCCACAGCTGACTATTCTACTCAGCCTTACTGCCACTCCTGACTATTCTAGAGAGCGTAACTGCCACTCCTGACTATCCTAGACAGCCTTACTGCCACTCCTGTCTATCCTAGACAGCCTTACTGCCTCTCCTGATTATCCTAGACAGCCTTACTGCCACTCCTGTCTATCCTAGACAGCCTTACTGCCACCCCTGACTATCCGAGACAGCCTTTCTGCCACTCCTGACTATCCTAGACAACCTTACTGCCAGTCCTGACTATCCTAGACAGTCTTACTGCCACTCCTGATTATCCTAGACAGCCTTACTGCCACTCTTGACTATCCTAGACAGACTTACTGCTACTCCTGACTATCCTAGACAGCCTTACTGCCTCTCCTGATTATCCTAGACAGCCTTACTGCCTCTCCTGATTATCCTAGACAGCCTTACTGCCACTCCTGATTATCCTAGACAGACTTACTGCCACTCCTGACTATCCTAGAGAGCCATTCTGCCACTCCTGACTATCCTAGACAGCCTCACTACAACTCCTGACTATCCTAGACAGCCTCACTACCATACCTGACTATCCTAGACAGCCTCACTGCCACAGCTGACTATTCTAGAAGGCCTTCCTGCCACTCCTGACTATTCTAGACAGTGTAGCTGCCACTCCTGACTATTCTAGACAGCCTTACTGCCACAGCTGACTCTCCTAGACAGCCTTACTACCACTCCTGACTATACTAGACAGCCTTACTACCACTGCTGACTATCCTAGACAGCCTTTCTGCGACTCCTGAATATTCTAGACAGCGTAGCTGCCACTCCTGACTATTCTAGACAGCGTAGCTGCCACTCCTGACTATTCTAGACAGTGTAGCTGGCTCTCCCGACTATCCTAGACAGCCTTACTGCCACTCCTGACTATCCTAGACAGCGTAGCTGCCACTCCTGACTATTCTAGACAGCCTTACTGCCACTCCTGACTATCCCAGAGAGACTTACTGCCACCCCTGACTATTCTACTCAGCCTTACTGCCACTCCTGACTATTCTAGACAGCCTTACTGCCACTCCTGACTATTCTAGACAGCCATACTGCCACTTCTGACTATTCTAGACAGCGTAACTTCCACAGTTGACTATTCTAGAGAACATTACTGCCACTCCTGACAATTCTAGAAAGCCTTACTGCCACTCCTGAGTATTCTAGACAGTCTTACTGCCACTCCTGACTATCCTAGACGGCCTTACTGCCACTCCTGACTATCCTAGACGTCCTTACTGCCACTCCTGACTATTCTAGACGGCCTTACTGCCACTCCTGACTATTCTAGACGGCCTGACTGCCACTCCTGACTACTCTAGACATTGTTACTGCCACACCTGACTATTCTAGACGGCCTTACTGCCACTCCTGACTATCCTAGACGGCCTTACTGCCACTCCTGACTATTCTAGACGGCCTTCCTGCCACTCCTGACTATCCTAGACGGCCTTACTGCCACTCCTGACTATCCTAGACGTCCTTACTGCCACTCCTGACTATCCTAGAGAGCCTTACTGCCACTCCTGACTATCCTAGACAGCCTTACTGCCACTCCTGACTATCCTAGATAGCCTTACTGCCACTCTTGACTATCCTAGACTGCCTTATACCACTCCTGAGTATTCTAGACTGCCTTACTGCCACTCCTGACTATTCTATACAGCCTTACTGCCACAGCTGACTATTCTACTCAGCCTTACTGCCACTCCTGACTATTCTAGAGAGCGTAACTGCCACTCCTTACTATCCTAGACAGCCTTACTGCCACTCCTGTCTATCCTAGACAGCCTTACTGCCACCCCTGACTATCCGAGACAGCCTTTCTGCCACTCCTGACTATCCTAGACAACCTTACTGCCAGTCCTGACTATCCTAGACAGTCTTACTGCCACTCCTGATTATCCTAGACAGCCTTACTGCCTCTCCTGACTATCCTAGAGAGCCATTCTGCCACTCCTGACTATCCTAGACAGCCTCACTACAACTCCTGACTATCCTAGACAGCCTCACTACCACACCTGACTATCCTAGACAGCCTCACTGCCACAGCTGACTATTCTAGAAGGCCTTCCTGCCACTCCTGACTATTCTAGACAGTGTAGCTGCCACTCCTGACTATTCTAGACAGCCTTACTGCCACAGCTGACTCTCCTAGACAGCCTTACTACCACTCCTGACTATACTAGACAGCCTTACTACCACTGCTGACTATCCTAGACAGCCTTTCTGCGACTCCTGAATATTCTAGACAGCGTAGCTGCCACTCCTGACTATTCTAGACAGCGTAGCTGCCACTCCTGACTATTCTAGACAGTGTAGCTGGCTCTCCCGACTATCCTAGACAGCCTTACTGCCACTCCTGACTATCCTAGACAGCGTAGCTGCCACTCCTGACTATTCTAGACAGCCTTACTGCCACTCCTGACTATCCCAGAGAGACTTACTGCCACCCCTGACTATTCTACTCAGCCTTACTGCCACTCCTGACTATTCTAGACAGCCTTACTGCCACTCCTGACTATTCTAGACAGCCATACTGCCACTTCTGACTATTCTAGACAGCGTAACTTCCACAGTTGACTATTCTAGAGAACATTACTGCCACTCCTGACAATTCTAGAAAGCCTTACTGCCACTCCTGAGTATTCTAGACAGTCTTACTGCCACTCCTGACTATCCTAGACGGCCTTACTGCCACTCCTGACTATCCTAGACGGCCTTACTGCCACTCCTGACTATTCTAGACGGCCTTACTGCCACTCCTGACTATTCTAGACAGCCATACTGCCACTTCTGACTATTCTAGACAGCGTAACGTCCACAGTTGACTATTCTAGAGAACATTACTGCCACTCCTGACAATTCTAGACAGCCTTACTGCCACTCCTGACTATCCTAGATGACCTTACTGCCACTCCTGACTATTCTAGATGGCCTTACTGCCACTCCTGACTATCCTAGACGGCCTTACTGCCACTCCTGACTATTCTAGACGGCCTTACTGCCACTCCTGACTATTCTAGACGGCCTTCCTGCCACTCCTGACTATCCTAGACAGCCTTACTGCCCCTTCTGACTATTCTAGACAGCGGAACTTCCACAGTTGACTATCCTAGAGAGCATTACTGCCACTCCTGACAATTCTAGACAGCCTTACTGCCACTCCTGACTATCCTAGATGACCTTACTGCCACTCCTGACTATTCTAGATGGCCTTACTGCCACTCCTGACTATTCTAGAGAGCGTAACTGCCACTCCTGACTATCCGAGACAGCCTTACTGCCACTGTTGACTATCCTAGACAGCCTTACTGCCACTCCTGTCTATCCTAGACAGCCTTACTGCCACTCCTGACTATCCTAGACAGCCTTTCGACACTCCTGACTATCCTAGACAGCCTTACTGCCACTCCTGACTATCCTAGAGAGCCTTTCTGCCACTCCTGACTATCCTAGAGAGCCTTTCTGCCACTCCTGACTATCCTAGACAGCCTTACTGCAACTCCTGACTATCCTAGACAGCCTTACTGCCACTCTTGACTATCCTTGACTGCCTTACTGCCACTCCTGACTATTCTAGACTGCCTTACTGCAACTCCTGACTATCCTAGACAGCCTTACTGCCACTACTGACTATCCTAGACGGCCTTACTGCCACTGCTGACTATCCTAGACGGCCTTACTGCCACTCCTGACTATTCTTGACAGCCTTACTTCCACTCCTGACTATTCTAGACCGCCATACTGCCACTCCTAACTATTCTAGACGGCCTTAGTGCCACTCCTGACTATTCTAGACAGCTTTGCTGCCACCCCTGACTATTCTAGACAGCGTAGCTGCCACTCCTGACTATTCTAGGCAGCCTTACTGCCACTCCTGACTATCCTAGACAGCCTTACTGCCACTCCTGACTATCCTAGACAGCCTTAATGCCACTCCTGACTATTCTAGACGGCACTTACTGCCACTCCTGACTATCCTAGACGGCGTTACTGCCACCCTGACTATTCTACTCAGCATTCCTGCCACTCCTGACTATTCTAGACAGCCTTACTGCCACTCCTGACTATTCTAGACAGCCTTGCTGGCACTCCTGACTATCCTAGAGAGCCTTTCTGCCACTCCTGACTATCCTAGAAGGCCTTACTGCCACTCCTTACTATTCTAGACATCCTTACTGCCACTCCTGACTATTCTAGACGGCCTTACTGCCACTCCTGACTATTCTAGACAGGCTGACTGCCACTCCCGACTACTCTAGAGATTGTTACTGCCACTCCTGACTATTCTAGACGGCCTTACTGCCACTCCTTACTATCCCAGAGAGACTTACTGCCACCCCTGACTATTCTACTCAGCCTTACTGCCACTCCTGTCTATCCTAGACGGCCTTTCTGCCACTCCTGACTATCCTAGACGGCCTTACTGCCACTCCTGACTATTCTAGACGGCCTTCCTGCCACTTCTGACTATTCTAGACAGCGTAACTTCCACAGTTGACTATCCTAGAGAACATTACTGCCACTCCTGACTATTCTAGACAGCGTAGCTGCCACTCCTGACTATTCTAGACAGCGTAGCTGCCACTCCTCACTATTCCAGACAGCCTCACTGCCACTCCTGACTATTCTAGACAACCTTACTACCACTCCTGACTATCCTAGACAGCATTACTGCCACTCCTGACTATTCTAGACAACCTTACTTCCACTCCTGACTATCCTAGACAGCATTACTGCCACTCCTGACTATTCTAGACAGCTTTGCTGCCGCCCCTGACTATTCTAGACAGCCTTACTGCCACTCCTGACTATTCTAGGCAGCCTTACTGCCACTCCTGACTATTCTAGACAGCGTAACTTGCACAGTTGACTATCCTAGAGAGCATTACTGCCACAACTGACTATCCTAGAGAGCCTTTCTGCCACTCCTGAGTATTCTAGACAGCCTTACTGCCACTCCTGACTATCCTAGAGAGCCTTACTGCCACTCCTGACTATCCTAGACAGCCGTACTGCCACTCCTGACTATCCTAGACAGCCTTACTGCCACTCTTGACTATCCTAGACTGCCTTATACCACTCCTGAGTATTCTAGACTGCCTTACTGCCACTCCTGACTATTCTATACAGCCTTACTGCCACAGCTGACTATTCTACTCAGCCTTACTGCCACTCCTGACTATTCTAGAGAGCGTAACTGCCACTCCTGACTATCCTAGACAGCCTTACTGCCACTCCTGTCTATCCTAGACAGCCTTACTGCCTCTCCTGATTATCCTAGACAGCCTTACTGCCACTCCTGTCTATCCTAGACAGCCTTACTGCCACCCCTGACTATCCGAGACAGCCTTTCTGCCACTCCTGACTATCCTAGACAACCTTACTGCCAGTCCTGACTATCCTAGACAGTCTTACTGCCACTCCTGATTATCCTAGACAGCCTTACTGCCACTCTTGACTATCCTAGACAGACTTACTGCTACTCCTGACTATCCTAGACAGCCTTACTGCCTCTCCTGATTATCCTAGACAGCCTTACTGCCTCTCCTGATTATCCTAGACAGCCTTACTGCCACTCCTGATTATCCTAGACAGACTTACTGCCACTCCTGACTATCCTAGAGAGCCATTCTGCCACTCCTGACTATCCTAGACAGCCTCACTACAACTCCTGACTATCCTAGACAGCCTCACTACCACACCTGACTATCCTAGACAGCCTCACTGCCACAGCTGACTATTCTAGAAGGCCTTCCTGCCACTCCTGACTATTCTAGACAGTGTAGCTGCCACTCCTGACTATTCTAGACAGCCTTACTGCCACAGCTGACTCTCCTAGACAGCCTTACTACCACTCCTGACTATACTAGACAGCCTTACTACCACTGCTGACTATCCTAGACAGCCTTTCTGCGACTCCTGAATATTCTAGACAGCGTAGCTGCCACTCCTGACTATTCTAGACAGCGTAGCTGACACTCCTGACTATTCTAGACAGTGTAGCTGGCTCTCCCGACTATCCTAGACAGCCTTACTGCCACTCCTGACTATCCTAGACAGCGTAGCTGCCACTCCTGACTATTCTAGACAGCCTTACTGCCACTCCTGACTATCCCAGAGAGACTTACTGCCACCCCTGACTATTCTACTCAGCCTTACTGCCACTCCTGACTATTCTAGACAGCCTTACTGCCACTCCTGACTATTCTAGACAGCCATACTGCCACTTCTGACTATTCTAGACAGCGTAACTTCCACAGTTGACTATTCTAGAGAACATTACTGCCACTCCTGACAATTCTAGAAAGCCTTACTGCCACTCCTGAGTATTCTAGACAGTCTTACTGCCACTCCTGACTATCCTAGACGGCCTTACTGCCACTCCTGACTATCCTAGACGTCCTTACTGCCACTCCTGACTATTCTAGACGGCCTTACTGCCACTCCTGACTATTCTAGACGGCCTGACTGCCACTCCTGACTACTCTAGACATTGTTACTGCCACACCTGACTATTCTAGACGGCCTTACTGCCACTCCTGACTATCCTAGACGGCCTTACTGCCACTCCTGACTATTCTAGACGGCCTTCCTGCCACTCCTGACTATCCTAGACGGCCTTACTGCCACTCCTGACTATCCTAGACGTCCTTACTGCCACTCCTGACTATTCTAGACGGCCTTACTGCCACTCCTGACTATTCTAGACGGCCTGACTGCCACTCCTGACTACTCTAGACATTGTTACTGCCACACCTGACTATCCTAGACAGCCTCACTACAACTCCTGACTATCCTAGACAGCCTCACTACCACACCTGACTATCCTAGACAGCCTCACTGCCACAGCTGACTATTCTAGAAGGCCTTCCTGCCACTCCTGACTATTCTAGACAGTGTAGCTGCCACTCCTGACTATTCTAGACAGCCTTACTGCCACAGCTGACTCTCCTAGACAGCCTTACTACCACTCCTGACTATACTAGACAGCCTTACTACCACTGCTGACTATCCTGGACAGCCTTTCTGCGACTCCTGAATATTCTAGATAGCGTAGCTGCCACTCCTGACTATTCTAGACAGTGTAGCTGGCTCTCCCGACTATCCTAGACAGCCTTACTGCCACTCCTGACTATCCTAGACAGCGTAGCTGCCACTCCTGACTATTCTAGACAGCCTTACTGCCACTCCTGACTATCCCAGAGAGACTTACTGCCACCCCTGACTATTCTACTCAGCCTTACTGCCACTCCTGACTATTCTAGACAGCCTTACTGCCACTCCTGACTATTCTAGACAGCCATACTGCCACTTCTGACTATTCTAGACAGCGTAACTTCCACAGTTGACTATTCTAGAGAACATTACTGCCACTCCTGACAATTCTAGAAAGCCTTACTGCCACTCCTGAGTATTCTAGACAGTCTTACTGCCACTCCTGACTATCCTAGACGGCCTTACTGCCACTCCTGACTATCCTAGACGGCCTTACTGCCACTCCTGACTATTCTAGACGGCCTTACTGCCACTCCTGACTATTCTAGACAGCCATACTGCCACTTCTGACTATTCTAGACAGCGTAACTTCCACAGTTGACTATTCTAGAGAACATTACTGCCACTCCTGACAATTCTAGACAGCCTTACTGCCACTCCTGATTATCCTAGATGACCTTACTGCCACTCCTGACTATCCTAGATGGCCTTACTGCCACTCCTGACTATCCTAGACGGCCTTACTGCCACTCCTGACTATTCTAGACGGCATTACTGCCACTCCTGACTATTCTAGACGGCCTTCCTGCCACTCCTGACTATCCTAGACAGCCTTACTGCCACTCCTGTCTATTCTAGACAGCCTTACTGCCACTCCTGACTATCCTAGACAGCCTTTCGACACTCCTGACTATCCTAGACAGCCTTACTGCCACTCCTGACTATCCTAGAGAGCCTTTCTGCCACTCCTAACTATCCTAGAGAGCCTTTCTGCCACTCCTGACTATCCTAGACAGCCTTACTGCAACTCCTGAGTATTCTAGACAGTCTTACTGCCACTCCTGACTATCCTAGACGGCCTTACTGCCACTCCTGACTATCCTAGACGGCCTTACTGCCACTCCTGACTATTCTAGACGGCCTTACTGCCACTCCTGACTATTCTAGACAGCCTTACTGCCACTCCTGTCTATCCTAGACAGCCTCACTGCCACCCCTGACTATCCGAGACAGCCTTTCTGCCACTCCTGACTATCCTAGACAACCTTACTGCCAGTCCTGACTATCCTAGACAGTCTTACTGCCACTCCTGATTATCCTAGACAGCCTTACTGCCTCTCCTGATTATCCTAGACAGCCTTACTGCCACTCCTGATTATCCTAGACAGACTTACTGCCACTCCTGACTATCCTAGAGAGCCATTCTGCCACTCCTGACTATCCTAGACAGCCTCACTACAACTCCTGACTATCCTAGACAGCCTCACTACCACACCTGACTATCCTAGACAGCCTCACTGCCACAGCTGACTATTCTAGAAGGCCTTTCTGCGACTCCTGAATATTCTAGACAGCGTAGCTGCCACTCCTGACTATTCTAGACAGCGTAGCTGCCACTCCTGACTATTCTAGACAGTGTAGCTGGCTCTCCCGACTATCCTAGACAGCCTTACTGCCACTCCTGACTATCCTAGACAGCGTAGCTGCCACTCCTGACTATTCTAGACAGCCTTACTGCCACTCCTGACTATCCCAGAGAGACTTACTGCCACCCCTGACTATTCTACTCAGCCTTACTGCCACTCCTGACTATTCTAGACAGCCATACTGCCACTTCTGACTATTCTAGACAGCGTAACTTCCACAGTTGACTATTCTAGAGAACATTACTGCCACTCCTGACAATTCTAGAAAGCCTTACTGCCACTCCTGAGTATTCTAGACAGTCTTACTGCCACTCCTGACTATCCTAGACGGCCTTACTGCCACTCCTGACTATCCTAGACGGCCTTACTGCCACTCCTGACTATTCTAGACGGCCTTACTGCCACTCCTGACTATTCTAGACAGCCATACTGCCACTTCTGACTATTCTAGACAGCGTAACTTCCACAGTTGACTATTCTAGAGAACATTACTGCCACTCCTGACAATTCTAGACAGCCTTACTGCCACTCCTGACTATCCTAGATGACCTTACTGCCACTCCTGACTATTCTAGATGGCCTTACTGCCACTCCTGACTATCCTAGACGGCCTTACTGCCACTCCTGACTATTCTAGACGGCCTTACTGCCACTCCTGACTATTCTAGACGGCCTTCCTGCCACTCCTGACTATCCTAGACAGCCTTACTGCCCCTTCTGACTATTCTAGACAGCGGAACTTCCACAGTTGACTATCCTAGAGAGCATTACTGCCACTCCTGACAATTCTAGACAGCCTTACTGCCACTCCTGACTATCCTAGATGACCTTACTGCCACTCCTGACTATTCTAGATGGCCTTACTGCCACTCCTGACTATTCTAGAGAGCGTAACTGCCACTCCTGACTATCCGAGACAGCCTTACTGCCACTGTTGACTATCCTAGACAGCCTTACTGCCACTCCTGTCTATCCTAGACAGCCTTACTGCCACTCCTGACTATCCTAGACAGCCTTTCGACACTCCTGACTATCCTAGACAGCCTTACTGCCACTCCTGACTATCCTAGAGAGCCTTTCTGCCACTCCTGACTATCCTAGAGAGCCTTTCTGCCACTCCTGACTATCCTAGACAGCCTTACTGCAACTCCTGACTATCCTAGACAGCCTTACTGCCACTCTTGACTATCCTTGACTGCCTTACTGCCACTCCTGACTATTCTAGACTGCCTTACTGCAACTCCTGACTATCCTAGACAGCCTTACTGCCACTACTGACTATCCTAGACGGCCTTACTGCCACTGCTGACTATCCTAGACGGCCTTACTGCCACTCCTGACTATTCTTGACAGCCTTACTTCCACTCCTGACTATTCTAGACCGCCATACTGCCACTCCTAACTATTCTAGACGGCCTTAGTGCCACTCCTGACTATTCTAGACAGCTTTGCTGCCACCCCTGACTATTCTAGACAGCTTAGCTGCCACTCCTGACTATTCTAGGCAGCCTTACTGCCACTCCTGACTATCCTAGACAGCCTTACTGCCACTCCTGACTATCCTAGACAGCCTTAATGCCACTCCTGACTATTCTAGACGGCACTTACTGCCACTCCTGACTATCCTAGACGGCGTTACTGCCACCCTGACTATTCTACTCAGCATTCCTGCCACTCCTGACTATTCTAGACAGCCTTACTGCCACTCCTGACTATTCTAGACAGCTTTGCTGGCACTCCTGACTATCCTAGAGAGCCTTTCTGCCACTCCTGACTATCCTAGAAGGCCTTACTGCCACTCCTTACTATTCTAGACATCCTTACTGCCACTCCTGACTATTCTAGACGGCCTTACTGCCACTCCTGACTATTCTAGACAGGCTGACTGCCACTCCCGACTACTCTAGAGATTGTTACTGCCACTCCTGACTATTCTAGACGGCCTTACTGCCACTCCTTACTATCCCAGAGAGACTTACTGCCACCCCTGACTATTCTACTCAGCCTTACTGCCACTCCTGTCTATCCTAGACGGCCTTTCTGCCACTCCTGACTATCCTAGACGGCCTTACTGCCACTCCAGACTATTCTAGACGGCCTTCCTGCCACTTCTGACTATTCTAGACAGCGTAACTTCCACAGTTGACTATCCTAGAGAACATTACTGCCACTCCTGACTATTCTAGACAGCGTAGCTGCCACTCCTGACTATTCTAGACAGCGTAGCTGCCACTCCTCACTATTCCAGACAGCCTCACTGCCACTCCTGACTATTCTAGACAACCTTACTACCACTCCTGACTATCCTAGACAGCATTACTGCCACTCCTGACTATTCTAGACAACCTTACTTCCACTCCTGACTATCCTAGACAGCATTACTGCCACTCCTGACTATTCTAGACAGCTTTGCTGCCACCCCTGACTATTCTAGACAGCCTTACTGCCACTCCTGACTATTCTAGACAGCCTTACTGCCACTCCTGACTATTCTAGACAGCGTAACTTGCACAGTTGACTATCCTAGAGAGCATTACTGCCACAACTGACTATCCTAGAGAGCCTTTCTGCCACTCCTGAGTATTCTAGACAGCCTTACTGCCACTCCTGACTATCCTAGAGAGCCTTACTGCCACTCCTGACTATCCTAGACAGCCTTACTGCCACTCCTGACTATCCTAGACAGCCTTACTGCCACTCTTGACTATCCTAGACTGCCTTATACCACTCCTGAGTATTCTAGACTGCCTTACTGCCACTCCTGACTATTCTATACAGCCTTACTGCCACAGCTGACTATTCTACTCAGCCTTACTGCCACTCCTGACTATTCTAGAGAGCGTAACTGCCACTCCTGACTATCCTAGACAGCCTTACTGCCACTCCTGTCTATCCTAGACAGCCTTACTGCCTCTCCTGATTATCCTAGACAGCCTTACTGCCACTCCTGTCTATCCTAGACAGCCTTACTGCCACCCCTGACTATCCGAGACAGCCTTTCTGCCACTCCTGACTATCCTAGACAACCTTACTGCCAGTCCTGACTATCCTAGACAGTCTTACTGCCACTCCTGATTATCCTAGACAGCCTTACTGCCACTCTTGACTATCCTAGACAGACTTACTGCTACTCCTGACTATCCTAGACAGCCTTACTGCCTCTCCTGATTATCCTAGACAGCCTTACTGCCTCTCCTGATTATCCTAGACAGCCTTACTGCCACTCCTGATTATCCTAGACAGACTTACTGCCACTCCTGACTATCCTAGAGAGCCATTCTGCCACTCCTGACTATCCTAGACAGCCTCACTACAACTCCTGACTATCCTAGACAGCCTCACTACCATACCTGACTATCCTAGACAGCCTCACTGCCACAGCTGACTATTCTAGAAGGCCTTCCTGCCACTCCTGACTATTCTAGACAGTGTAGCTGCCACTCCTGACTATTCTAGACAGCCTTACTGCCACAGCTGACTCTCCTAGACAGCCTTACTACCACTCCTGACTATACTAGACAGCCTTACTACCACTGCTGACTATCCTAGACAGCCTTTCTGCGACTCCTGAATATTCTAGACAGCGTAGCTGCCACTCCTGACTATTCTAGACAGCGTAGCTGCCACTCCTGACTATTCTAGACAGTGTAGCTGGCTCTCCCGACTATCCTAGACAGCCTTACTGCCACTCCTGACTATCCTAGACAGCGTAGCTGCCACTCCTGACTATTCTAGACAGCCTTACTGCCACTCCTGACTATCCCAGAGAGACTTACTGCCACCCCTGACTATTCTACTCAGCCTTACTGCCACTCCTGACTATTCTAGACAGCCTTACTGCCACTCCTGACTATTCTAGACAGCCATACTGCCACTTCTGACTATTCTAGACAGCGTAACTTCCACAGTTGACTATTCTAGAGAACATTACTGCCACTCCTGACAATTCTAGAAAGCCTTACTGCCACTCCTGAGTATTCTAGACAGTCTTACTGCCACTCCTGACTATCCTAGACGGCCTTACTGCCACTCCTGACTATCCTAGACGTCCTTACTGCCACTCCTGACTATTCTAGACGGCCTTACTGCCACTCCTGACTATTCTAGACGGCCTGACTGCCACTCCTGACTACTCTAGACATTGTTACTGCCACACCTGACTATTCTAGACGGCCTTACTGCCACTCCTGACTATCCTAGACGGCCTTACTGCCACTCCTGACTATTCTAGACGGCCTTCCTGCCACTCCTGACTATCCTAGACGGCCTTACTGCCACTCCTGACTATCCTAGACGTCCTTACTGCCACTCCTGACTATTCTAGACGGCCTTACTGCCACTCCTGACTATTCTAGACGGCCTTCCTGCCACTCCTGACTATCCTAGACAGCCTTACTGCCCCTTCTGACTATTCTAGACAGCGGAACTTCCACAGTTGACTATCCTAGAGAGCATTACTGCCACTCCTGACAATTCTAGACAGCCTTACTGCCACTCCTGACTATCCTAGATGACCTTACTGCCACTCCTGACTATTCTAGATGGCCTTACTGCCACTCCTGACTATTCTAGAGAGCGTAACTGCCACTCCTGACTATCCGAGACAGCCTTACTGCCACTGTTGACTATCCTAGACAGCCTTACTGCCACTCCTGTCTATCCTAGACAGCCTTACTGCCACTCCTGACTATCCTAGACAGCCTTTCGACACTCCTGACTATCCTAGACAGCCTTACTGCCACTCCTGACTATCCTAGAGAGCCTTTCTGCCACTCCTGACTATCCTAGAGAGCCTTTCTGCCACTCCTGACTATCCTAGACAGCCTTACTGCAACTCCTGACTATCCTAGACAGCCTTACTGCCACTCTTGACTATCCTTGACTGCCTTACTGCCACTCCTGACTATTCTAGACTGCCTTACTGCAACTCCTGACTATCCTAGACAGCCTTACTGCCACTACTGACTATCCTAGACGGCCTTACTGCCACTGCTGACTATCCTAGACGGCCTTACTGCCACTCCTGACTATTCTTGACAGCCTTACTTCCACTCCTGACTATTCTAGACCGCCATACTGCCACTCCTAACTATTCTAGACGGCCTTAGTGCCACTCCTGACTATTCTAGACAGCTTTGCTGCCACCCCTGACTATTCTAGACAGCTTAGCTGCCACTCCTGACTATTCTAGGCAGCCTTACTGCCACTCCTGACTATCCTAGACAGCCTTACTGCCACTCCTGACTATCCTAGACAGCCTTAATGCCACTCCTGACTATTCTAGACGGCACTTACTGCCACTCCTGACTATCCTAGACGGCGTTACTGCCACCCTGACTATTCTACTCAGCATTCCTGCCACTCCTGACTATTCTAGACAGCCTTACTGCCACTCCTGACTATTCTAGACAGCTTTGCTGGCACTCCTGACTATCCTAGAGAGCCTTTCTGCCACTCCTGACTATCCTAGAAGGCCTTACTGCCACTCCTTACTATTCTAGACATCCTTACTGCCACTCCTGACTATTCTAGACGGCCTTACTGCCACTCCTGACTATTCTAGACAGGCTGACTGCCACTCCCGACTACTCTAGAGATTGTTACTGCCACTCCTGACTATTCTAGACGGCCTTACTGCCACTCCTTACTATCCCAGAGAGACTTACTGCCACCCCTGACTATTCTACTCAGCCTTACTGCCACTCCTGTCTATCCTAGACGGCCTTTCTGCCACTCCTGACTATCCTAGACGGCCTTACTGCCACTCCAGACTATTCTAGACGGCCTTCCTGCCACTTCTGACTATTCTAGACAGCGTAACTTCCACAGTTGACTATCCTAGAGAACATTACTGCCACTCCTGACTATTCTAGACAGCGTAGCTGCCACTCCTGACTATTCTAGACAGCGTAGCTGCCACTCCTCACTATTCCAGACAGCCTCACTGCCACTCCTGACTATTCTAGACAACCTTACTACCACTCCTGACTATCCTAGACAGCATTACTGCCACTCCTGACTATTCTAGACAACCTTACTTCCACTCCTGACTATCCTAGACAGCATTACTGCCACTCCTGACTATTCTAGACAGCTTTGCTGCCACCCCTGACTATTCTAGACAGCCTTACTGCCACTCCTGACTATTCTAGACAGCCTTACTGCCACTCCTGACTATTCTAGACAGCGTAACTTGCACAGTTGACTATCCTAGAGAGCATTACTGCCACAACTGACTATCCTAGAGAGCCTTTCTGCCACTCCTGAGTATTCTAGACAGCCTTACTGCCACTCCTGACTATCCTAGAGAGCCTTACTGCCACTCCTGACTATCCTAGACAGCCTTACTGCCACTCCTGACTATCCTAGACAGCCTTACTGCCACTCTTGACTATCCTAGACTGCCTTATACCACTCCTGAGTATTCTAGACTGCCTTACTGCCACTCCTGACTATTCTATACAGCCTTACTGCCACAGCTGACTATTCTACTCAGCCTTACTGCCACTCCTGACTATTCTAGAGAGCGTAACTGCCACTCCTGACTATCCTAGACAGCCTTACTGCCACTCCTGTCTATCCTAGACAGCCTTACTGCCTCTCCTGATTATCCTAGACAGCCTTACTGCCACTCCTGTCTATCCTAGACAGCCTTACTGCCACCCCTGACTATCCGAGACAGCCTTTCTGCCACTCCTGACTATCCTAGACAACCTTACTGCCAGTCCTGACTATCCTAGACAGTCTTACTGCCACTCCTGATTATCCTAGACAGCCTTACTGCCACTCTTGACTATCCTAGACAGACTTACTGCTACTCCTGACTATCCTAGACAGCCTTACTGCCTCTCCTGATTATCCTAGACAGCCTTACTGCCTCTCCTGATTATCCTAGACAGCCTTACTGCCACTCCTGATTATCCTAGACAGAC
Source organism: Hemitrygon akajei (assembly GCF_048418815.1). Classification (NCBI taxonomy): domain Eukaryota; kingdom Metazoa; phylum Chordata; class Chondrichthyes; order Myliobatiformes; family Dasyatidae; genus Hemitrygon; species Hemitrygon akajei. The sequence goes on along the minus strand of NW_027332131.1, from coordinate 34,214 downwards.
TTACTGCCACTCCTGACTATCCTAGAGAGCCATTCTGCCACTCCTGACTATCCTAGACAGCCTCACTACAACTCCTGACTATCCTAGACAGCCTCACTACCATACCTGACTATCCTAGACAGCCTCACTGCCACAGCTGACTATTCTAGAAGGCCTTCCTGCCACTCCTGACTATTCTAGACAGTGTAGCTGCCACTCCTGACTATTCTAGACAGCCTTACTGCCACAGCTGACTCTCCTAGACAGCCTTACTACCACTCCTGACTATACTAGACAGCCTTACTACCACTGCTGACTATCCTAGACAGCCTTTCTGCGACTCCTGAATATTCTAGACAGCGTAGCTGCCACTCCTGACTATTCTAGACAGCGTAGCTGCCACTCCTGACTATTCTAGACAGTGTAGCTGGCTCTCCCGACTATCCTAGACAGCCTTACTGCCACTCCTGACTATCCTAGACAGCGTAGCTGCCACTCCTGACTATTCTAGACAGCCTTACTGCCACTCCTGACTATCCCAGAGAGACTTACTGCCACCCCTGACTATTCTACTCAGCCTTACTGCCACTCCTGACTATTCTAGACAGCCTTACTGCCACTCCTGACTATTCTAGACAGCCATACTGCCACTTCTGACTATTCTAGACAGCGTAACTTCCACAGTTGACTATTCTAGAGAACATTACTGCCACTCCTGACAATTCTAGAAAGCCTTACTGCCACTCCTGAGTATTCTAGACAGTCTTACTGCCACTCCTGACTATCCTAGACGGCCTTACTGCCACTCCTGACTATCCTAGACGTCCTTACTGCCACTCCTGACTATTCTAGACGGCCTTACTGCCACTCCTGACTATTCTAGACGGCCTGACTGCCACTCCTGACTACTCTAGACATTGTTACTGCCACACCTGACTATTCTAGACGGCCTTACTGCCACTCCTGACTATCCTAGACGGCCTTACTGCCACTCCTGACTATTCTAGACGGCCTTCCTGCCACTCCTGACTATCCTAGACGGCCTTACTGCCACTCCTGACTATCCTAGACGTCCTTACTGCCACTCCTGACTATCCTAGAGAGCCTTACTGCCACTCCTGACTATCCTAGACAGCCTTACTGCCACTCCTGACTATCCTAGACAGCCTTACTGCCACTCTTGACTATCCTAGACTGCCTTATACCACTCCTGAGTATTCTAGACTGCCTTACTGCCACTCCTGACTATTCTATACAGCCTTACTGCCACAGCTGACTATTCTACTCAGCCTTACTGCCACTCCTGACTATTCTAGAGAGCGTAACTGCCACTCCTGACTATCCTAGACAGCCTTACTGCCACTCCTGTCTATCCTAGACAGCCTTACTGCCACCCCTGACTATCCGAGACAGCCTTTCTGCCACTCCTGACTATCCTAGACAACCTTACTGCCAGTCCTGACTATCCTAGACAGTCTTACTGCCACTCCTGATTATCCTAGACAGCCTTACTGCCTCTCCTGATTATCCTAGACAGCCTTACTGCCACTCCTGATTATCCTAGACAGACTTACTGCCACTCCTGACTATCCTAGAGAGCCATTCTGCCACTCCTGACTATCCTAGACAGCCTCACTACAACTCCTGACTATCCTAGACAGCCTCACTACCACACCTGACTATCCTAGACAGCCTCACTGCCACAGCTGACTATTCTAGAAGGCCTTCCTGCCACTCCTGACTATTCTAGACAGTGTAGCTGCCACTCCTGACTATTCTAGACAGCCTTACTGCCACAGCTGACTCTCCTAGACAGCCTTACTACCACTCCTGACTATACTAGACAGCCTTACTACCACTGCTGACTATCCTAGACAGCCTTTCTGCGACTCCTGAATATTCTAGACAGCGTAGCTGCCACTCCTGACTATTCTAGACAGCGTAGCTGCCACTCCTGACTATTCTAGACAGTGTAGCTGGCTCTCCCGACTATCCTAGACAGCCTTACTGCCACTCCTGACTATCCTAGACAGCGTAGCTGCCACTCCTGACTATTCTAGACAGCCTTACTGCCACTCCTGACTATCCCAGAGAGACTTACTGCCACCCCTGACTATTCTACTCAGCCTTACTGCCACTCCTGACTATTCTAGACAGCCTTACTGCCACTCCTGACTATTCTAGACAGCCATACTGCCACTTCTGACTATTCTAGACAGCGTAACTTCCACAGTTGACTATTCTAGAGAACATTACTGCCACTCCTGACAATTCTAGAAAGCCTTACTGCCACTCCTGAGTATTCTAGACAGTCTTTCTGCCACTCCTGACTATCCTAGACGGCCTTACTGCCACTCCTGACTATCCTAGACGGCCTTACTGCCACTCCTGACTATTCTAGACGGCCTTACTGCCACTCCTGACTATTCTAGACAGCCATACTGCCACTTCTGACTATTCTAGACAGCGTAACGTCCACAGTTGACTATTCTAGAGAACATTACTGCCACTCCTGACAATTCTAGACAGCCTTACTGCCACTCCTGACTATCCTAGATGACCTTACTGCCACTCCTGACTATTCTAGATGGCCTTACTGCCACTCCTGACTATCCTAGACGGCCTTACTGCCACTCCTGACTATTCTAGACGGCCTTACTGCCACTCCTGACTATTCTAGACGGCCTTCCTGCCACTCCTGACTATCCTAGACAGCCTTACTGCCCCTTCTGACTATTCTAGACAGCGGAACTTCCACAGTTGACTATCCTAGAGAGCATTACTGCCACTCCTGACAATTCTAGACAGCCTTACTGCCACTCCTGACTATCCTAGATGACCTTACTGCCACTCCTGACTATTCTAGATGGCCTTACTGCCACTCCTGACTATTCTAGAGAGCGTAACTGCCACTCCTGACTATCCGAGACAGCCTTACTGCCACTGTTGACTATCCTAGACAGCCTTACTGCCACTCCTGTCTATCCTAGACAGCCTTACTGCCACTCCTGACTATCCTAGACAGCCTTTCGACACTCCTGACTATCCTAGACAGCCTTACTGCCACTCCTGACTATCCTAGAGAGCCTTTCTGCCACTCCTGACTATCCTAGAGAGCCTTTCTGCCACTCCTGACTATCCTAGACAGCCTTACTGCAACTCCTGACTATCCTAGACAGCCTTACTGCCACTCTTGACTATCCTTGACTGCCTTACTGCCACTCCTGACTATTCTAGACTGCCTTACTGCAACTCCTGACTATCCTAGACAGCCTTACTGCCACTACTGACTATCCTAGACGGCCTTACTGCCACTGCTGACTATCCTAGACGGCCTTACTGCCACTCCTGACTATTCTTGACAGCCTTACTTCCACTCCTGACTATTCTAGACCGCCATACTGCCACTCCTAACTATTCTAGACGGCCTTAGTGCCACTCCTGACTATTCTAGACAGCTTTGCTGCCACCCCTGACTATTCTAGACAGCGTAGCTGCCACTCCTGACTATTCTAGGCAGCCTTACTGCCACTCCTGACTATCCTAGACAGCCTTACTGCCACTCCTGACTATCCTAGACAGCCTTAATGCCACTCCTGACTATTCTAGACGGCACTTACTGCCACTCCTGACTATCCTAGACGGCGTTACTGCCACCCTGACTATTCTACTCAGCATTCCTGCCACTCCTGACTATTCTAGACAGCCTTACTGCCACTCCTGACTATTCTAGACAGCCTTGCTGGCACTCCTGACTATCCTAGAGAGCCTTTCTGCCACTCCTGACTATCCTAGAAGGCCTTACTGCCACTCCTTACTATTCTAGACATCCTTACTGCCACTCCTGACTATTCTAGACGGCCTTACTGCCACTCCTGACTATTCTAGACAGGCTGACTGCCACTCCCGACTACTCTAGAGATTGTTACTGCCACTCCTGACTATTCTAGACGGCCTTACTGCCACTCCTTACTATCCCAGAGAGACTTACTGCCACCCCTGACTATTCTACTCAGCCTTACTGCCACTCCTGTCTATCCTAGACGGCCTTTCTGCCACTCCTGACTATCCTAGACGGCCTTACTGCCACTCCTGACTATTCTAGACGGCCTTCCTGCCACTTCTGACTATTCTAGACAGCGTAACTTCCACAGTTGACTATCCTAGAGAACATTACTGCCACTCCTGACTATTCTAGACAGCGTAGCTGCCACTCCTGACTATTCTAGACAGCGTAGCTGCCACTCCTCACTATTCCAGACAGCCTCACTGCCACTCCTGACTATTCTAGACAACCTTACTACCACTCCTGACTATCCTAGACAGCATTACTGCCACTCCTGACTATTCTAGACAACCTTACTTCCACTCCTGACTATCCTAGACAGCATTACTGCCACTCCTGACTATTCTAGACAGCTTTGCTGCCGCCCCTGACTATTCTAGACAGCCTTACTGCCACTCCTGACTATTCTAGACAGCCTTACTGCCACTCCTGACTATTCTAGACAGCGTAACTTGCACAGTTGACTATCCTAGAGAGCATTACTGCCACAACTGACTATCCTAGAGAGCCTTTCTGCCACTCCTGAGTATTCTAGACAGCCTTACTGCCACTCCTGACTATCCTAGAGAGCCTTACTGCCACTCCTGACTATCCTAGACAGCCGTACTGCCACTCCTGACTATCCTAGACAGCCTTACTGCCACTCTTGACTATCCTAGACTGCCTTATACCACTCCTGAGTATTCTAGACTGCCTTACTGCCACTCCTGACTATTCTATACAGCCTTACTGCCACAGCTGACTATTCTACTCAGCCTTACTGCCACTCCTGACTATTCTAGAGAGCGTAACTGCCACTCCTGACTATCCTAGACAGCCTTACTGCCACTCCTGTCTATCCTAGACAGCCTTACTGCCTCTCCTGATTATCCTAGACAGCCTTACTGCCACTCCTGTCTATCCTAGACAGCCTTACTGCCACCCCTGACTATCCGAGACAGCCTTTCTGCCACTCCTGACTATCCTAGACAACCTTACTGCCAGTCCTGACTATCCTAGACAGTCTTACTGCCACTCCTGATTATCCTAGACAGCCTTACTGCCACTCTTGACTATCCTAGACAGACTTACTGCTACTCCTGACTATCCTAGACAGCCTTACTGCCTCTCCTGATTATCCTAGACAGCCTTACTGCCTCTCCTGATTATCCTAGACAGCCTTACTGCCACTCCTGATTATCCTAGACAGACTTACTGCCACTCCTGACTATCCTAGAGAGCCATTCTGCCACTCCTGACTATCCTAGACAGCCTCACTACAACTCCTGACTATCCTAGACAGCCTCACTACCACACCTGACTATCCTAGACAGCCTCACTGCCACAGCTGACTATTCTAGAAGGCCTTCCTGCCACTCCTGACTATTCTAGACAGTGTAGCTGCCACTCCTGACTATTCTAGACAGCCTTACTGCCACAGCTGACTCTCCTAGACAGCCTTACTACCACTCCTGACTATACTAGACAGCCTTACTACCACTGCTGACTATCCTAGACAGCCTTTCTGCGACTCCTGAATATTCTAGACAGCGTAGCTGCCACTCCTGACTATTCTAGACAGCGTAGCTGACACTCCTGACTATTCTAGACAGTGTAGCTGGCTCTCCCGACTATCCTAGACAGCCTTACTGCCACTCCTGACTATCCTAGACAGCGTAGCTGCCACTCCTGACTATTCTAGACAGCCTTACTGCCACTCCTGACTATCCCAGAGAGACTTACTGCCACCCCTGACTATTCTACTCAGCCTTACTGCCACTCCTGACTATTCTAGACAGCCTTACTGCCACTCCTGACTATTCTAGACAGCCATACTGCCACTTCTGACTATTCTAGACAGCGTAACTTCCACAGTTGACTATTCTAGAGAACATTACTGCCACTCCTGACAATTCTAGAAAGCCTTACTGCCACTCCTGAGTATTCTAGACAGTCTTACTGCCACTCCTGACTATTCTAGACGGCCTTCCTGCCACTCCTGACTATCCTAGACGGCCTTACTGCCACTCCTGACTATCCTAGACGTCCTTACTGCCACTCCTGACTATTCTAGACGGCCTTACTGCCACTCCTGACTATTCTAGACGGCCTGACTGCCACTCCTGACTACTCTAGACATTGTTACTGCCACACCTGACTATCCTAGACAGCCTCACTACAACTCCTGACTATCCTAGACAGCCTCACTACCACACCTGACTATCCTAGACAGCCTCACTGCCACAGCTGACTATTCTAGAAGGCCTTCCTGCCACTCCTGACTATTCTAGACAGTGTAGCTGCCACTCCTGACTATTCTAGACAGCCTTACTGCCACAGCTGACTCTCCTAGACAGCCTTACTACCACTCCTGACTATACTAGACAGCCTTACTACCACTGCTGACTATCCTAGACAGCCTTTCTGCGACTCCTGAATATTCTAGATAGCGTAGCTGCCACTCCTGACTATTCTAGACAGTGTAGCTGGCTCTCCCGACTATCCTAGACAGCCTTACTGCCACTCCTGACTATCCTAGACAGCGTAGCTGCCACTCCTGACTATTCTAGACAGCCTTACTGCCACTCCTGACTATCCCAGAGAGACTTACTGCCACCCCTGACTATTCTACTCAGCCTTACTGCCACTCCTGACTATTCTAGACAGCCTTACTGCCACTCCTGACTATTCTAGACAGCCATACTGCCACTTCTGACTATTCTAGACAGCGTAACTTCCACAGTTGACTATTCTAGAGAACATTACTGCCACTCCTGACAATTCTAGAAAGCCTTACTGCCACTCCTGAGTATTCTAGACAGTCTTACTGCCACTCCTGACTATCCTAGACGGCCTTACTGCCACTCCTGACTATCCTAGACGGCCTTACTGCCACTCCTGACTATTCTAGACGGCCTTACTGCCACTCCTGACTATTCTAGACAGCCATACTGCCACTTCTGACTATTCTAGACAGCGTAACTTCCACAGTTGACTATTCTAGAGAACATTACTGCCACTCCTGACAATTCTAGACAGCCTTACTGCCACTCCTGACTATCCTAGATGACCTTACTGCCACTCCTGACTATCCTAGATGGCCTTACTGCCACTCCTGACTATCCTAGACGGCCTTACTGCCACTCCTGACTATTCTAGACGGCATTACTGCCACTCCTGACTATTCTAGACGGCCTTCCTGCCACTCCTGACTATCCTAGACAGCCTTACTGTCACTCCTGTCTATTCTAGACAGCCTTACTGCCACTCCTGACTATCCTAGACAGCCTTTCGACACTCCTGACTATCCTAGACAGCCTTACTGCCACTCCTGACTATCCTAGAGAGCCTTTCTGCCACTCCTAACTATCCTAGAGAGCCTTTCTGCCACTCCTGACTATCCTAGACAGCCTTACTGCAACTCCTGAGTATTCTAGACAGTCTTACTGCCACTCCTGACTATCCTAGACGGCCTTACTGCCACTCCTGACTATCCTAGACGGCCTTACTGCCACTCCTGACTATTCTAGACGGCCTTACTGCCACTCCTGACTATTCTAGACAGCCATACTGCCACTTCTGACTATTCTAGACAGCGTAACTTCCACAGTTGACTATTCTAGAGAACATTACTGCCACTCCTGACTATTCTAGACAGCGTAACTTCCACAGTTGACTATTCTAGAGAACATTACTGCCACTCCTGACAATTCTAGAAAGCCTTACTGCCACTCCTGAGTATTCTAGACAGTCTTACTGCCACTCCTGACTATCCTAGATGACCTTACTGCCACTCCTGACTATTCTAGATGGCCTTACTGCCACTCCTGACTATTCTAGAGAGCGTAACTGCCACTCCTGACTATCCGAGACAGCCTTACTGCCATGTTGACTATCCTAGACAGCCTTACTGCCACTCCTGTCTATCCTAGACAGCCTTACTGCCACTCCTGACTATCCTAGACATCCTTTCGACACTCCTGACTATCCTAGACAGCCTTACTGCCACTCCTGACTATCCTAGAGAGCCTTTCTGCCACTCCTAACTATCCTAGAGAGCCTTTCTGCCACTCCTGACTATCCTAGACAGCCTTACTGCAACTCCTGACTATCCTAGACAGCCTTACTGCCACTCTTGACTATCCTTGACTGCCTTACTGCCACTCCTGACTATTCTAGACTGCCTTACTGCCACTCCTGACTATTCTAGACAAACGTACTGCCACTCCTGACTATTCTAGACAACTTTACTGCCACTACTGACTATCCTAGACGGCCTTACTGCCACTGCTGACTATCCTAGACGGCCTTACTGCCACTCCTGACTATTCTTGACAGCCTTACTTCCACTCCTGACTATTCTAGACCGCCATACTGCCACTCCTAACTATTCTAGACGGCCTTAGTGCCACTCCTGACTATTCTAGACAGCTTTGCTGCCATCCCTGACTATTCTAGACAGCGTAGCTGCCACTCATGACTATTCTAGGCAGCCTTACTGCCACTCCTGACTATCCTAGACAGCCTTACTGCCACTCCTGACTATCCTAGACAGCCTTAATGCCACTCCTGACTATTCTAGACGGCACTTACTGCCACTCCTGACTATCCTAGACGGCGTTACTGCCACCCTGACTATTCTACTCAGCATTCCTGCCACTCCTGACTATTCTAGACAGCCTTACTGCCACTCCTGACTATTCTAGACAGCCTTGCTGACACTCCTGACTATCCTAGAGAGCCTTTCTGCCACTCCTGACTATCCTAGAAGGCCTTACTGCCACTCCTTACTATTCTAGACATCCTTACTGCCACTCCTGACTATTCTAGACGGCCTTACTGCCACTCCTGACTATTCTAGACAGGCTGACTGCCACTCCTGACTACTCTAGAGATTGTTACTGCCACTCCTGACTATTCTAGACGGCCTTACTGCCACTCCTTACTATCCCAGAGAGACTTACTGCCACCCCTGACTATTCTACTCAGCCTTACTGCCACTCCTGTCTATCCTAGACGGCCTTTCTGCCACTCCTGACTATCCTAGACGGCCTTACTGCCACTCCTGACTATTCTAGACGGCCTTCCTACCACTTCTGACTATTCTAGACAGCGTAACTTCCACAGTTGACTATCCTAGAGAACATTACTGCCACTCCTGACAATTCTAGACAGCGTAGCTGCCACTCCTGACTATTCTAGACAGCGTAGCTGCCACTCCTCACTATTCCAGACAGCCTCACTGCCACTCCTGACTATTCTAGACAACCTTACTACCACTCCTGACTATCCTAGACAGCATTACTGCCACTCCTGACTATTCTAGACAACCTTACTTCCACTCCTGACTATCCTAGACAGCATTACTGCCACTCCTGACTATTCTAGACAGCTTTGCTGCCACCCCTGACTATTCTAGACAGCCTTACTGCCACTCCTGACTATTCTAGACAGCCTTACTGCCACTCCTGACTATTCTAGACAGCGTAACTTGCACAGTTGACTATCCTAGAGAGCATTACTGCCACAACTGACTATCCTAGAGAGCCTTTCTGCCACTCCTGACTATCCTAGACGGCGTTACTGCCACCCTGACTATTCTACTCAGCATTCCTGCCACTCCTGACTATCCTAGACAGCCTTACTGCCACTCCTGACTATCCTAGACAGCCTTAATGCCACTCCTGACTATTCTAGACGGCACTTACTGCCACTCCTGACTATCCTAGACGGCGTTACTGCCACCCTGACTATTCTACTCAGCATTCCTGCCACTCCTGACTATTCTAGACAGCCTTGCTGGCACTCCTGACTATTCTAGACAGCCTTGCTGGCACTCCTGACTATCCTAGAGAGCCTTTCTGCCACTCCTGACTATCCTAGAAGGCCTTACTGCCACTCCTTACTATTCTAGACATCCTTACTGCCACTCCTGACTATTCTAGACGGCCTTACTGCCACTCCTGACTATTCTAGACAGGCTGACTGCCACTCCTGACTACTCTAGAGATTGTTACTGCCACTCCTGACTATTCTAGACGGCCTTACTGCCACTCCTTACTATCCCAGAGAGACTTACTGCCACCCCTGACTATTCTACTCAGCCTTACTGCCACTCCTGTCTATCCTAGACGGCCTTTCTGCCACTCCTGACTATCCTAGACGGCCTTACTGCCACTCCTGACTATTCTAGACGGCCTTCCTACCACTTCTGACTATTCTAGACAGCGTAACTTCCACAGTTGACTATCCTAGAGAACATTACTGCCACTCCTGACAATTCTAGACAGCGTAGCTGCCACTCCTGACTATTCTAGACAGCGTAGCTGCCACTCCTCACTATTCCAGACAGCCTCACTGCCACTCCTGACTATTCTAGACAACCTTACTACCACTCCTGACTATCCTAGACAGCATTACTGCCACTCCTGACTATTCTAGACAACCTTACTTCCACTCCTGACTATCCTAGACAGCATTACTGCCACTCCTGACTATTCTAGACAGCTTTGCTGCCACCCCTGACTATTCTAGACAGCCTTACTGCCACTCCTGACTATTCTAGACAGCCTTACTGCCACTCCTGACTATTCTAGACAGCGTAACTTGCACAGTTGACTATCCTAGAGAGCATTACTGCCACAACTGACTATCCTAGAGAGCCTTTCTGCCACTCCTGACTATCCTAGACGGCGTTACTGCCACCCTGACTATTCTACTCAGCATTCCTGCCACTCCTGACTATCCTAGACAGCCTTACTGCCACTCCTGACTATCCTAGACAGCCTTACTGCCACTCCTGACTATCCTAGACAGCCTTACTGCCACTCTTGACTATCCTAGACTGCCTTATACCACTCCTGAGTATTCTAGACTGCCTTACTGCCACTCCTGACTATTCTATACAGCCTTACTGCCACAGCTGACTATTCTACTCAGCCTTACTGCCACTCCTGACTATTCTAGAGAGCGTAACTGCCACTCCTGACTATCCTAGACAGCCTTACTGCCACTCCTGTCTATCCTAGACAGCCTTACTGCCTCTCCTGATTATCCTAGACAGCCTTACTGCCACTCCTGTCTATCCTAGACAGCCTTACTGCCACCCCTGACTATCCGAGACAGCCTTTCTGCCACTCCTGACTATCCTAGACAACCTTACTGCCAGTCCTGACTATCCTAGACAGTCTTACTGCCACTCCTGATTATCCTAGACAGCCTTACTGCCACTCTTGACTATCCTAGACAGACTTACTGCTACTCCTGACTATCCTAGACAGCCTTACTGCCTCTCCTGATTATCCTAGACAGCCTTACTGCCTCTCCTGATTATCCTAGACAGCCTTACTGCCACTCCTGATTATCCTAGACAGACTTACTGCCACTCCTGACTATCCTAGAGAGCCATTCTGCCACTCCTGACTATCCTAGACAGCCTCACTACAACTCCTGACTATCCTAGACAGCCTCACTACCACACCTGACTATCCTAGACAGCCTCACTGCCACAGCTGACTATTCTAGAAGGCCTTCCTGCCACTCCTGACTATTCTAGACAGTGTAGCTGCCACTCCTGACTATTCTAGACAGCCTTACTGCCACAGCTGACTTTCCTAGACAGCCTTACTACCACTCCTGACTATACTAGACAGCCTTACTACCACTGCTGACTATCCTAGACAGCCTTTCTGCGACTCCTGAATATTCTAGACAGCGTAGCTGCCACTCCTGACTATTCTAGACAGCGTAGCTGCCACTCCTGACTATTCTAGACAGTGTAGCTGGCTCTCCCGACTATCCTAGACAGCCTTACTGCCACTCCTGACTATCCTAGACAGCGTAGCTGCCACTCCTGACTATTCTAGACAGCCTTACTGCCACTCCTGACTATCCCAGAGAGACTTACTGCCACCCCTGACTATTCTACTCAGCCTTACTGCCACTCCTGACTATTCTAGACAGCCTTACTGCCACTCCTGACTATTCTAGACAGCCATACTGCCACTTCTGACTATTCTAGACAGCGTAACTTCCACAGTTGACTATTCTAGAGAACATTACTGCCACTCCTGACAATTCTAGAAAGCCTTACTGCCACTCCTGAGTATTCTAGACAGTCTTACTGCCACTCCTGACTATCCTAGACGGCCTTACTGCCACTCCTGACTATCCTAGACGGCCTTACTGCCACTCCTGACTATTCTAGACGGCCTTACTGCCACTCCTGACTATTCTAGACAGCCATACTGCCACTTCTGACTATTCTAGACAGCGTAACTTCCACAGTTGACTATTCTAGAGAACATTACTGCCATTCCTGACAATTCTAGACAGCCTTACTGCCACTCCTGACTATCCTAGATGACCTTACTGCCACTCCTGACTATTCTAGATGGCCTTACTGCCACTCCTGACTATCCTAGACGGCCTTACTGCCACTCCTGACTATTCTAGACGGCCTTACTGCCACTCCTGACTATTCTAGACGGCCTTCCTGCTACTCCTGACTATCCTAGACAGCCTTACTGCCCCTTCTGACTATTCTAGACAGCGGAACTTCCACAGTTGACTATCCTAGAGAGCATTACTGCCACTCCTGACAATTCTAGACAGCCTTAATGCCACTCCTGACTATCCTAGATGACCTTACTGCCACTCCTGACTATTCTAGATGGCCTTACTGCCACTCCTGACTATTCTAGAGAGCGTAACTGCCACTCCTGACTATCCGAGACAGCCTTACTGCCACTGTTGACTATCCTAGACAGCCTTACTGCCACTCCTGTCTATCCTAGACAGCCTTACTGCCACTCCTGACTATCCTAGACAGCCTTTCGACACTCCTGACTATCCTAGACAGCCTTACTGCCACTCCTGACTATCCTAGAGAGCCTTTCTGCCACTCCTGACTATCCTAGAGAGCCTTTCTGCCACTCCTGAGTATTCTAGACAGCCTTACTGCCACTCCTGACTATCCTAGAGAGCCCTACTGCCACTCCTGACTATCCTAGTCAGCCTTACTGCCACTCCTGACTATCCTAGACAGCCTTACTGCCACTCTTGACTATCCTAGACTGCCTTATACCACTCCTGAGTATTCTAGACTGCCTTACTGCCACTCCTGACTATTCTATACAGCCTTACTGCCACAGCTGACTATTCTACTCAGCCTTACTGCCACTCCTGACTATTCTAGAGAGCGTAACTGCCACTCCTGACTATCCTAGACAGCCTTACTGCCACTCCTGTCTATCCTAGACAGCCTTACTGCCACCCCTGACTATCCGAGACAGCCTTTCTGCCACTCCTGACTATCCTAGACAACCTTACTGCCAGTCCTGACTATCCTAGACAGTCTTACTGCCACTCCTGATTATCCTAGACAGCCTTACTGCCTCTCCTGATTATCCTAGACAGCCTTACTGCCACTCCTGATTATCCTAGACAGACTTACTGCCACTCCTGACTATCCTAGAGAGCCATTCTGCCACTCCTGACTATCCTAGACAGCCTCACTACAACTCCTGACTATCCTAGACAGCCTCACTACCACACCTGACTATCCTAGACAGCCTCACTGCCACAGCTGACTATTCTAGAAGGCCTTCCTGCCACTCCTGACTATTCTAGACAGTGTAGCTGCCACTCCTGACTATTCTAGACAGCCTTACTGCCACAGCTGACTCTCCTAGACAGCCTTACTACCACTCCTGACTATACTAGACAGCCTTACTACCACTGCTGACTATCCTAGACAGCCTTTCTGCGACTCCTGAATATTCTAGACAGCGCAGCTGCCACTCCTGACTATTCTAGACAGCGTAGCTGCCACTCCTGACTATTCTAGACAGTGTAGCTGGCTCTCCCGACTATCCTAGACAGCCTTACTGCCACTCCTGACTATCCTAGACAGCGTAGCTGCCACTCCTGACTATTCTAGACAGCCTTACTGCCACTCCTGACTATCCTAGACGGCCTTACTGCCACTCCTGACTATTCTAGACGGCCTTCCTGCCACTCCTGACTATCCTAGACAGCCTTACTGCCCCTTCTGACTATTCTAGACAGCGGAACTTCCACAGTTGACTATCCTAGAGAGCATTACTGCCACTCCTGACAATTCTAGACAGCCTTACTGCCACTCCTGACTATCCTAGATGACCTTACTGCCACTCCTGACTATTCTAGATGGCCTTACTGCCACTCCTGACTATTCTAGAGAGCGTAACTGCCACTCCTGACTATCCGAGACAGCCTTACTGCCACTGTTGACTATCCTAGACAGCCTTACTGCCACTCCTGTCTATCCTAGACAGCCTTACTGCCACTCCTGACTATCCTAGACAGCCTTTCGACACTCCTGACTATCCTAGACAGCCTTACTGCCACTCCTGACTATCCTAGAGAGCCTTTCTGCCACTCCTGACTATCCTAGAGAGCCTTTCTGCCACTCCTGACTATCCTAGACAGCCTTACTGCAACTCCTGACTATCCTAGACAGCCTTACTGCCACTCTTGACTATCCTTGACTGCCTTACTGCCACTCCTGACTATTCTAGACTGCCTTACTGCAACTCCTGACTATCCTAGACAGCCTTACTGCCACTACTGACTATCCTAGACGGCCTTACTGCCACTGCTGACTATCCTAGACGGCCTTACTGCCACTCCTGACTATTCTTGACAGCCTTACTTCCACTCCTGACTATTCTAGACCGCCATACTGCCACTCCTAACTATTCTAGACGGCCTTAGTGCCACTCCTGACTATTCTAGACAGCTTTGCTGCCACCCCTGACTATTCTAGACAGCGTAGCTGCCACTCCTGACTATTCTAGGCAGCCTTACTGCCACTCCTGACTATCCTAGACAGCCTTACTGCCACTCCTGACTATCCTAGACAGCCTTAATGCCACTCCTGACTATTCTAGACGGCACTTACTGCCACTCCTGACTATCCTAGACAGCCTTACTGCCACTCTTGACTATCCTTGACTGCCTTACTGCCACTCCTGACTATTCTAGACTGCCTTACTGCAACTCCTGACTATCCTAGACAGCCTTACTGCCACTACTGACTATCCTAGACGGCCTTACTGCCACTGCTGACTATCCTAGACGGCCTTACTGCCACTCCTGACTATTCTTGACAGCCTTACTTCCACTCCTGACTATTCTAGACCGCCATACTGCCACTCCTAACTATTCTAGACGGCCTTAGTGCCACTCCTGACTATTCTAGACAGCTTTGCTGCCACCCCTGACTATTCTAGACAGCGTAGCTGCCACTCCTGACTATTCTAGGCAGCCTTACTGCCACTCCTGACTATCCTAGACAGCCTTACTGCCACTCCTGACTATCCTAGACAGCCTTAATGCCACTCCTGACTATTCTAGACGGCACTTACTGCCACTCCTGACTATCCTAGACGGCGTTACTGCCACCCTGACTATTCTACTCAGCATTCCTGCCACCCCTGACTATTCTACTCAGCCTTACTGCCACTCCTGTCTATCCTAGATGGCCTTTCTGCCACTCCTGACTATCCTAGACGGCCTTACTGCCACTCCTGACTATTCTAGACGGCCTTCCTGCCACTTCTGACTATTCTAGACAGCGTAACTTCCACAGTTGACTATCCTAGAGAACATTACTGCCACTCCTGACTATTCTAGACAGCGTAGCTGCCACTCCTGACTATTCTAGACAGCGTAGCTGCCACTCCTCACTATTCCAGACAGCCTCACTGCCACTCCTGACTATTCTAGACAACCTTACTACCACTCCTGACTATCCTAGACAGCATTACTGCCACTCCTGACTATTCTAGACAACCTTACTTCCACTCCTGACGATCCTAGACAGCATTACTGCCACTCCTGACTATTCTAGACAGCTTTGCTGCCACCCCTGACTATTCTAGACAGCCTTACTGCCACTCCTGACTATTCTAGACAGCCTTACTGCCACTCCTGACTATTCTAGACAGCGTAACTTGCACAGTTGACTATCCTAGAGAGCATTACTGCCACAACTGACTATCCTAGAGAGCCTTTCTGCCACTCCTGAGTATTCTAGACAGCCTTACTGCCACTCCTGACTATCCTAGAGAGCCTTACTGCCACTCCTGACTATCCTAGACAGCCTTACTGCCACTCTTGACTATCCTTGACTGCCTTACTGCCACTCCTGACTATTCTAGACTGCCTTACTGCAACTCCTGACTATCCTAGACAGCCTTACTGCCACTACTGACTATCCTAGACGGCCTTACTGCCACTGCTGACTATCCTAGACGGCCTTACTGCCACTCCTGACTATTCTTGACAGCCTTACTTCCACTCCTGACTATTCTAGACCGCCATACTGCCACTCCTAACTATTCTAGACGGCCTTAGTGCCACTCCTGACTATTCTAGACAGCTTTGCTGCCACCCCTGACTATTCTAGACAGCGTAGCTGCCACTCCTGACTATTCTAGGCAGCCTTACTGCCACTCCTGACTATCCTAGACAGCCTTACTGCCACTCCTGACTATCCTAGACAGCCTTAATGCCACTCCTGACTATTCTAGACGGCACTTACTGCCACTCCTGACTATCCTAGACGGCGTTACTGCCACCCTGACTATTCTACTCAGCATTCCTGCCACCCCTGACTATTCTACTCAGCCTTACTGCCACTCCTGTCTATCCTAGATGGCCTTTCTGCCACTCCTGACTATCCTAGACGGCCTTACTGCCACTCCTGACTATTCTAGACGGCCTTCCTGCCACTTCTGACTATTCTAGACAGCGTAACTTCCACAGTTGACTATCCTAGAGAACATTACTGCCACTCCTGACTATTCTAGACAGCGTAGCTGCCACTCCTGACTATTCTAGACAGCGTAGCTGCCACTCCTCACTATTCCAGACAGCCTCACTGCCACTCCTGACTATTCTAGACAACCTTACTACCACTCCTGACTATCCTAGACAGCATTACTGCCACTCCTGACTATTCTAGACAACCTTACTTCCACTCCTGACGATCCTAGACAGCATTACTGCCACTCCTGACTATTCTAGACAGCTTTGCTGCCACCCCTGACTATTCTAGACAGCCTTACTGCCACTCCTGACTATTCTAGACAGCCTTACTGCCACTCCTGACTATTCTAGACAGCGTAACTTGCACAGTTGACTATCCTAGAGAGCATTACTGCCACAACTGACTATCCTAGAGAGCCTTTCTGCCACTCCTGAGTATTCTAGACAGCCTTACTGCCACTCCTGACTATCCTAGAGAGCCTTACTGCCACTCCTGACTATCCTAGACAGCCTTACTGCCACTCCTGACTATCCTAGACAGCCTTACTGCCACTCTTGACTATCCTAGACTGCCTTATACCACTCCTGAGTATTCTAGACTGCCTTACTGCCACTCCTGACTATTCTATACAGCCTTACTGCCACAGCTGACTATTCTACTCAGCCTTACTGCCACTCCTGACTATTCTAGAGAGCGTAACTGCCACTCCTGACTATCCTAGACAGCCTTACTGCCACTCCTGTCTATCCTAGACAGCCTTACTGCCTCTCCTGATTATCCTAGACAGCCTTACTGCCACTCCTGTCTATCCTAGACAGCCTTACTGCCACCCCTGACTATCCGAGACAGCCTTTCTGCCACTCCTGACTATCCTAGACAACCTTACTGCCAGTCCTGACTATCCTAGACAGTCTTACTGCCACTCCTGATTATCCTAGACAGCCTTACTGCCACTCTTGACTATCCTAGACAGACTTACTGCTACTCCTGACTATCCTAGACAGCCTTACTGCCTCTCCTGATTATCCTAGACAGCCTTACTGCCTCTCCTGATTATCCTAGACAGCCTTACTGCCACTCCTGATTATCCTAGACAGACTTACTGCCACTCCTGACTATCCTAGAGAGCCATTCTGCCACTCCTGACTATCCTAGACAGCCTCACTACAACTCCTGACTATCCTAGACAGCCTCACTACCACACCTGACTATCCTAGACAGCCTCACTGCCACAGCTGACTATTCTAGAAGGCCTTCCTGCCACTCCTGACTATTCTAGACAGTGTAGCTGCCACTCCTGACTATTCTAGACAGCCTTACTGCCACAGCTGACTCTCCTAGACAGCCTTACTACCACTCCTGACTATACTAGACAGCCTTACTACCACTGCTGACTATCCTAGACAGCCTTTCTGCGACTCCTGAATATTCTAGACAGCGTAGCTGCCACTCCTGACTATTCTAGACAGCGTAGCTGCCACTCCTGACTATTCTAGACAGTGTAGCTGGCTCTCCCGACTATCCTAGACAGCCTTACTGCCACTCCTGACTATCCTAGACAGCGTAGCTGCCACTCCTGACTATTCTAGACAGCCTTACTGCCACTCCTGACTATCCCAGAGAGACTTACTGCCACCCCTGACTATTCTACTCAGCCTTACTGCCACTCCTGACTATTCTAGACAGCCTTACTGCCACTCCTGACTATTCTAGACAGCCATACTGCCACTTCTGACTATTCTAGACAGCGTAACTTCCACAGTTGACTATTCTAGAGAACATTACTGCCACTCCTGACAATTCTAGAAAGCCTTACTGCCACTCCTGAGTATTCTAGACAGTCTTACTGCCACTCCTGACTATCCTAGACGGCCTTACTGCCACTCCTGACTATCCTAGACGTCCTTACTGCCACTCCTGACTATTCTAGACGGCCTTACTGCCACTCCTGACTATTCTAGACGGCCTTACTGCCACTCCTGACTACTCTAGACATTGTTACTGCCACACCTGACTATTCTAGACGGCCTTACTGCCACTCCTGACTATCCTAGACGGCCTTACTGCCACTCCTGACTATTCTAGACGGCCTTCCTGCCACTCCTGACTATCCTAGACAGCCTTACTGCCCCTTCTGACTATTCTAAACAGCGGAACTTCCACAGTTGACTATCCTAGAGAGCATTACTGCCACTCCTGACAATTCTAGACAGCCTTACTGCCACTCCTGACTATCCTAGACGACCTTACTGCCACTCCTGACTATTCTAGATGGCCTTACTGCCACTCCTGACTATTCTAGATGGCCTTACTGCCACTCCTGACTATTCTAGAGAGCGTAACTGCCACTCCTGACTATCCGAGACAGCCTTACTGCCACTCCTGACTATCCTAGACAGTCTTAATGCCACTCCGGTTAACTAGACGGCCTTACTGCCACTCCTGACTTTTCTAGACCGCCATACTGCCACTCCTAACTATTCTAGATGGCCTTAGTGCCACTCCTGACTATTCTAGACAGCTATGCTGCCACCCCTGACTATTCTAGACAGCGTAGCTGCCACTCCTGACTATTCTAGTCAGCCTTACTGCCACTCCTGACTATCCTAGTCAGCCTTACTGCCACTCCTGACTATCCTAGACAGCCTTACTGCCACTACTGAGTATTCTAGACGGCACTTACTGCCACTCCTGACTATCCTAGACAGCCTTGCTGGCACTCCTGACTATCCTAGACAGCCTTACTGCCACTACTGAGTATTCTAGACGGCCTTACTGCCACTCCTGACTATTCTAGACCTCCATACTGCCACTCCTAACTATTCTAGATGGCCTTACTGCCACTTCTGACTATTCTAGACGGCCTTACTGCCACTCCTGACTATCCTAGAAGGCCTTACTGCCATCCCTGACTATCCTAGAAGGCCATACTGCCACTCCTTACTATTCTAGACATCCTTACTGCCACTCCTGACTATTCTAGACGGCCTTACTGCCACTCCTGACTATTCTAGACAGGCTGACTGCCACTCCTGACTACTCTAGAGATTGTTACTGCCACTCCTGACTATTCTAGACGGCCTTACTGCCACTCCTTACTATCCCAGAGAGACTTACTGCCACCCCTGACTATTCTACTCAGCCTTACTGCCACTCCTGTCTATCCTAGACGGCCTTACTGCCACTCCTGTCTATCCTAGACGGCCTTTCTGCCACTCCTGACTATCCTAGACGGCCTTACTGCCACTCCTGACTATTCTAGACGGCCTTCCTGCCACTTCTGACTATTCTAGACAGCGTAACTTCCACAGTTGACTATCCTAGAGAACATTACTGCCACTCCTGACAATTCTAGACAGCGTAGCTGCCACTCCTGACTATTCTAGACAGTGTAGCTGCCACTCCTGACTATTCCAGACAGTCTCACTGCCACTCCTGACTATTCTAGACAACCTTACTACCACTCCTGACTATCCTAGACAGCCTTACTGCCACTCCTGACTATTCTAGACAACCTTACCTCCACTCCTGACTATCCTAGACAGCATTACTGCCACTCCTGACTATTCTAGACAGCTTTGCTGCCACCCCTGACTATTCTTGACAGCCTTACTGCCACTCCTGACTATTCTAGACAGCCTTACTGCCACTCCTGACTATTCTAGACAGCGTAACTTGCACAGTTGACTATCCTAGAGAGCATTACTGCCACTACTGACTATCCTAGAGAGCCTTTCTGCCACTCCTGAGTATTCTAGACAGCCTTACTGCCACTCCTGACTATCCTAGAGAGCCTTACTGCCACTCCTGACTATCCTAGACAGCCTTACTGCCACTCCTGACTATCCTAGACAGCCTTACTGCCACTCTTGACTATCCTAGACTGCCTTATACCACTCCTGACTATTCTATACAGCCTTACTGCCACAGCTGACTATTCTACTCAGCCTTACTGCCACTCCTGTCTATCCTAGACAGCCTTAAAGCCACTCCTGACTATTCTAGACGGCACTTACTGCCACTCCTGAGTTTTCTAGATGGCGTTACTGCCACCCTGACTATTCTACTCAGCATTCCTGCCACTCCTGACTATTCTAGACAGCCTTACTGCCACACCTGACTATCCTAGACAGCCTTACTGCCACTCCTGACTATCCTAGACAGCCTTGCTGGCACTCCTGACTATCCTACACGGTCTTACTGCCACTCCTGACTATTCTAGAGAGCCTTACTGCCACTCCTGACTATCCTAGACAGCCTTGCTGCCACTCCTGACTATCCTAGAGAGCCTTACTGCCACTCCTGACTATCCTAGACAGCCTTTCGGACACTCCTGACTATCCTAGACAGCCTTACTGCCACTCCTGACTATCCTAGAGAGCCTTTCTGCCACTCCTGACTATCCTATACAGCCTTACTGCCACTACTGACTATTCTACACGGCCTTACTGCCTCTCCTGACTATTCTAGACAGCTTTGCTGCCACCCCTGACTATTCTAGACAGCGTACCTGCACTCCTGACTATTCTAGGCAGCCTTACTGCCACTCCTGACTATCCTAGACAGCCTTACTGCCACTCCTGACTATCCTAGACAGCCTTAAAGCCACTCCTGACTATTCTAGACGGCACTTACTGCCACTCCTGACTATCCTAGACAGCCTTACTGCCACTCCTGACTATCCTAGACAGCCTTACTGCCACTCTTGACTATCCTAGACTGCCTTATACCACTCCTGACTATTCTATACAGCCTTACTGCCACAGCTGACTATTCTACTCAGCCTTACTGCCACTCCTGTCTATCCTAGACAGCCTTAAAGCCACTCCTGACTATTCTAGACGGCACTTACTGCCACTTCTGAGTATTCTAGATGGCGTTACTGCCACCCTGACTATTCTACTCAGCATTCCTGCCACTCCTCACTATTCTAGACAGCCTTACTGCCACTCCTGACTATTCTAGACAGCCTTGCTGGCACTCCTGACTATCCTAGACAGTCTTACTGCCACTCCTGTTTACTGGACGGCCTTACTGCCACTCCTGATTATTCTAGACCTCCATACTGCCACTCCTAACTATTGTAGACGGCCTTACTGCCACTTCTGACTATCCTAGACGTTGTTACTGCCATTCCTGACTATCCTAGAAGGCCTTACTGCCATCCCTGACTATCCTAGAAGGCCTTACTGCCACTCCTGACTATCCTAGACGGCCTTACTGCCACTCCTGACTATTCTAGACGGCCTTACTGCCACTCCTGACTATTCTAGACAGCCATACTGCCACTTCTGACTATTCTAGACAGCGTAACTTCCACAGTTGTCTATTCTAGAGAACATTACTGCCACTCCTGACAATTCTAGACAGCCTTACTGCCACTCCTGACTATCCTAGATGACCTTACTGCCACTCCTGACTATTTTAGACGGCCTTACTGCCACTCCTGACTATTCTAGACGGCCTTACTGCCACTCCTGACTATTCTAGAC
The DNA here is from genome assembly GCF_048418815.1 of Hemitrygon akajei. NCBI lineage: Eukaryota > Metazoa > Chordata > Chondrichthyes > Myliobatiformes > Dasyatidae > Hemitrygon > Hemitrygon akajei. The sequence continues at coordinate 11,884 of NW_027332131.1, read as the reverse complement.
GGCCTTCCTGCTACTCCTGACTATCCTAGACAGCCTTACTGCCCCTTCTGACTATTCTAGACAGCGGAACTTCCACAGTTGACTATCCTAGAGAGCATTACTGCCATTCCTGACAATTCTAGACAGCCTTACTGCCACTCCTGACTATCCTAGATGACCTTACTGCCACTCCTGACTATTCTAGATGGCCTTACTGCCACTCCTGACTATTCTAGAGAGCGTAACTGCCACTCCTGACTATCCGAGACAGCCTTACTGCCACTGTTGACTATCCTAGACAGCCTTACTGCCACTCCTGTCTATCCTAGACAGCCTTACTGCCACTCCTGACTATCCTAGACAGCCTTTCGACACTCCTGACTATCCTAGACAGCCTTACTGCCACTCCTGACTATCCTAGAGAGCCTTTCTGCCACTCCTGACTATCCTAGAGAGCCTTTCTGCCACTCCTGAGTATTCTAGACAGCCTTACTGCCACTCCTGACTATCCTAGAGAGCCTTACTGCCACTCCTGACTATCCTAGACAGCCTTACTGCCACTCCTGTCTATCCTAGACAGCCTTACTGCCACTCTTGACTATCCTAGACTGCCTTATACCACTCCTGAGTATTCTAGACTGCCTTACTGCCACTCCTGACTATTCTATACAGCCTTACTGCCACAGCTGACTATTCTACTCAGCCTTACTGCCACTCCTGACTATTCTAGAGAGCGTAACTGCCACTCCTGACTATCCTAGACAGCCTTACTGCCACTCCTGTCTATCCTAGACAGCCTTACTGCCACCCCTGACTATCCGAGACAGCCTTTCTGCCACTCCTGACTATCCTAGACAACCTTACTGCCAGTCCTGACTATCCTAGACAGTCTTACTGCCACTCCTGATTATCCTAGACAGCCTTACTGCCACTCTTGACTATCCTAGACAGCCTTACTGCCTCTCCTGATTATCCTAGACAGCCTTACTGCCTCTCCTGACTATCCTAGATGGCCTTACTGCCACTCCTGACTATTCTAGACGGCCTTCCTGCCACTCCTGACTATCCTAGACAGCCTTACTGCCCCTTCTGACTATTCTAGACAGCGGAACTTCCACAGTTGACTATCCTAGAGAGCATTACTGCCACTCCTGACAATTCTAGACAGCCTTACTGCCACTCCTGACTATCCTAGATGACCTTACTGCCACTCCTGACTATTCTAGATGGCCTTACTGCCACTCCTGACTATTCTAGAGAGCGTAACTGCCACTCCTGACTATCCGAGACAGCCTTACTGCCACTGTTGACTATCCTAGACAGCCTTACTGCCACTCCTGTCTATCCTAGACAGCCTTACTGCCACTCCTGACTATCCTAGACAGCCTTTCGACACTCCTGACTATCCTAGACAGCCTTACTGCCACTCCTGACTATCCTAGAGAGCCTTTCTGCCACTCCTGACTATCCTAGAGAGCCTTTCTGCCACTCCTGACTATCCTAGACAGCCTTACTGCAACTCCTGACTATCCTAGACAGCCTTACTGCCACTCTTGACTATCCTTGACTGCCTTACTGCCACTCCTGACTATTCTAGACTGCCTTACTGCAACTCCTGACTATCCTAGACAGCCTTACTGCCACTACTGACTATCCTAGACGGCCTTACTGCCACTGCTGACTATCCTAGACGGCCTTACTGCCACTCCTGACTATTCTTGACAGCCTTACTTCCACTCCTGACTATTCTAGACCGCCATACTGCCACTCCTAACTATTCTAGACGGCCTTAGTGCCACTCCTGACTATTCTAGACAGCTTTGCTGCCACCCCTGACTATTCTAGACAGCGTAGCTGCCACTCCTGACTATTCTAGGCAGCCTTACTGCCACTCCTGACTATCCTAGACAGCCTTACTGCCACTCCTGACTATCCTAGACAGCCTTAATGCCACTCCTGACTATTCTAGACGGCACTTACTGCCACTCCTGACTATCCTAGACGGCGTTACTGCCACCCTGACTATTCTACTCAGCATTCCTGCCACTCCTGACTATTCTAGACAGCCTTACTGCCACTCCTGACTATTCTAGACAGCCTTGCTGGCACTCCTGACTATCCTAGAGAGCCTTTCTGCCACTCCTGACTATCCTAGAAGGCCTTACTGCCACTCCTTACTATTCTAGACATCCTTACTGCCACTCCTGACTATTCTAGACGGCCTTACTGCCACTCCTGACTATTCTAGACAGGCTGACTGCCACTCCCGACTACTCTAGAGATTGTTACTGCCACTCCTGACTATTCTAGACGGCCTTTCTGCCACTCCTTACTATCCCAGAGAGACTTACTGCCACCCCTGACTATTCTACTCAGCCTTACTGCCACTCCTGTCTATCCTAGACGGCCTTTCTGCCACTCCTGACTATCCTAGACGGCCTTACTGCCACTCCTGACTATTCTAGACGGCCTTCCTGCCACTTCTGACTATTCTAGACAGCATAACTTCCACAGTTGACTATCCTAGAGAACATTACTGCCACTCCTGACTATCCTAGACAGCCTTTCGACACTCCTGACTATCCTAGACAGCCTTACTGCCACTCCTGACTATCCTAGAGAGCCTTTCTGCCACTCCTGACTATCCTAGAGAGCCTTTCTGCCACTCCTGACTATCCTAGACAGCCTTACTGCCACTCCTGACTATCCTAGACAGCCTTACTGCCACTCTTGACTATCCTTGACTGCCTTACTGCCACTCCTGACTATTCTAGACTGCCTTACTGCAACTCCTGACTATCCTAGACAGCCTTACTGCCACTCCTGACTATCCTAGACAGCCTTACTGCCACTCTTGACTATCCTTGACTGCCTTACTGCCACTCCTGACTATTCTAGACTGCCTTACTGCAACTCCTGACTATCCTAGACAGCCTTACTGCCACTACTGACTATCCTAGACGGCCTTACTGCCACTGCTGACTATCCTAGACGGCCTTACTGCCACTCCTGACTATTCTTGACAGCCTTACTTCCACTCCTGACTATTCTAGACCGCCATACTGCCACTCCTAACTATTCTAGACGGCCTTAGTGCCACTCCTGACTATTCTAGACAGCTTTGCTGCCACCCCTGACTATTCTAGACAGCGTAGCTGCCACTCCTGACTATTCTAGGCAGCCTTACTGCCACTCCTGACTATCCTAGACAGCCTTACTGCCACTCCTGACTATCCTAGACAGCCTTAATGCCACTCCTGACTATTCTAGACGGCACTTACTGCCACTCCTGACTATCCTAGACGGCGTTACTGCCACCCTGACTATTCTACTCAGCATTCCTGCCACCCCTGACTATTCTACTCAGCCTTACTGCCACTCCTGTCTATCCTAGATGGCCTTTCTGCCACTCCTGACTATCCTAGACGGCCTTACTGCCACTCCTGACTATTCTAGACGGCCTTCCTGCCACTTCTGACTATTCTAGACAGCGTAACTTCCACAGTTGACTATCCTAGAGAACATTACTGCCACTCCTGACTATTCTAGACAGCGTAGCTGCCACTCCTGACTATTCTAGACAGCGTAGCTGCCACTCCTCACTATTCCAGACAGCCTCACTGCCACTCCTGACTATTCTAGACAACCTTACTACCACTCCTGACTATCCTAGACAGCATTACTGCCACTCCTGACTATTCTAGACAACCTTACTTCCACTCCTGACGATCCTAGACAGCATTACTGCCACTCCTGACTATTCTAGACAGCTTTGCTGCCACCCCTGACTATTCTAGACAGCCTTACTGCCACTCCTGACTATTCTAGACAGCCTTACTGCCACTCCTGACTATTCTAGACAGCGTAACTTGCACAGTTGACTATCCTAGAGAGCATTACTGCCACAACTGACTATCCTAGAGAGCCTTTCTGCCACTCCTGAGTATTCTAGACAGCCTTACTGCCACTCCTGACTATCCTAGAGAGCCTTACTGCCACTCCTGACTATCCTAGACAGCCTTACTGCCACTCTTGACTATCCTTGACTGCCTTACTGCCACTCCTGACTATTCTAGACTGCCTTACTGCAACTCCTGACTATCCTAGACAGCCTTACTGCCACTACTGACTATCCTAGACGGCCTTACTGCCACTGCTGACTATCCTAGACGGCCTTACTGCCACTCCTGACTATTCTTGACAGCCTTACTTCCACTCCTGACTATTCTAGACCGCCATACTGCCACTCCTAACTATTCTAGACGGCCTTAGTGCCACTCCTGACTATTCTAGACAGCTTTGCTGCCACCCCTGACTATTCTAGACAGCGTAGCTGCCACTCCTGACTATTCTAGGCAGCCTTACTGCCACTCCTGACTATCCTAGACAGCCTTACTGCCACTCCTGACTATCCTAGACAGCCTTAATGCCACTCCTGACTATTCTAGACGGCACTTACTGCCACTCCTGACTATCCTAGACGGCGTTACTGCCACCCTGACTATTCTACTCAGCATTCCTGCCACCCCTGACTATTCTACTCAGCCTTACTGCCACTCCTGTCTATCCTAGATGGCCTTTCTGCCACTCCTGACTATCCTAGACGGCCTTACTGCCACTCCTGACTATTCTAGACGGCCTTCCTGCCACTTCTGACTATTCTAGACAGCGTAACTTCCACAGTTGACTATCCTAGAGAACATTACTGCCACTCCTGACTATTCTAGACAGCGTAGCTGCCACTCCTGACTATTCTAGACAGCGTAGCTGCCACTCCTCACTATTCCAGACAGCCTCACTGCCACTCCTGACTATTCTAGACAACCTTACTACCACTCCTGACTATCCTAGACAGCATTACTGCCACTCCTGACTATTCTAGACAACCTTACTTCCACTCCTGACGATCCTAGACAGCATTACTGCCACTCCTGACTATTCTAGACAGCTTTGCTGCCACCCCTGACTATTCTAGACAGCCTTACTGCCACTCCTGACTATTCTAGACAGCCTTACTGCCACTCCTGACTATTCTAGACAGCGTAACTTGCACAGTTGACTATCCTAGAGAGCATTACTGCCACAACTGACTATCCTAGAGAGCCTTTCTGCCACTCCTGAGTATTCTAGACAGCCTTACTGCCACTCCTGACTATCCTAGAGAGCCTTACTGCCACTCCTGACTATCCTAGACAGCCTTACTGCCACTCCTGACTATCCTAGACAGCCTTACTGCCACTCTTGACTATCCTAGACTGCCTTATACCACTCCTGAGTATTCTAGACTGCCTTACTGCCACTCCTGACTATTCTATACAGCCTTACTGCCACAGCTGACTATTCTACTCAGCCTTACTGCCACTCCTGACTATTCTAGAGAGCGTAACTGCCACTCCTGACTATCCTAGACAGCCTTACTGCCACTCCTGTCTATCCTAGACAGCCTTACTGCCTCTCCTGATTATCCTAGACAGCCTTACTGCCACTCCTGTCTATCCTAGACAGCCTTACTGCCACCCCTGACTATCCGAGACAGCCTTTCTGCCACTCCTGACTATCCTAGACAACCTTACTGCCAGTCCTGACTATCCTAGACAGTCTTACTGCCACTCCTGATTATCCTAGACAGCCTTACTGCCACTCTTGACTATCCTAGACAGACTTACTGCTACTCCTGACTATCCTAGACAGCCTTACTGCCTCTCCTGATTATCCTAGACAGCCTTACTGCCTCTCCTGATTATCCTAGACAGCCTTACTGCCACTCCTGATTATCCTAGACAGACTTACTGCCACTCCTGACTATCCTAGAGAGCCATTCTGCCACTCCTGACTATCCTAGACAGCCTCACTACAACTCCTGACTATCCTAGACAGCCTCACTACCACACCTGACTATCCTAGACAGCCTCACTGCCACAGCTGACTATTCTAGAAGGCCTTCCTGCCACTCCTGACTATTCTAGACAGTGTAGCTGCCACTCCTGACTATTCTAGACAGCCTTACTGCCACAGCTGACTCTCCTAGACAGCCTTACTACCACTCCTGACTATACTAGACAGCCTTACTACCACTGCTGACTATCCTAGACAGCCTTTCTGCGACTCCTGAATATTCTAGACAGCGTAGCTGCCACTCCTGACTATTCTAGACAGCGTAGCTGCCACTCCTGACTATTCTAGACAGTGTAGCTGGCTCTCCCGACTATCCTAGACAGCCTTACTGCCACTCCTGACTATCCTAGACAGCGTAGCTGCCACTCCTGACTATTCTAGACAGCCTTACTGCCACTCCTGACTATCCCAGAGAGACTTACTGCCACCCCTGACTATTCTACTCAGCCTTACTGCCACTCCTGACTATTCTAGACAGCCTTACTGCCACTCCTGACTATTCTAGACAGCCATACTGCCACTTCTGACTATTCTAGACAGCGTAACTTCCACAGTTGACTATTCTAGAGAACATTACTGCCACTCCTGACAATTCTAGAAAGCCTTACTGCCACTCCTGAGTATTCTAGACAGTCTTACTGCCACTCCTGACTATCCTAGACGGCCTTACTGCCACTCCTGACTATCCTAGACGTCCTTACTGCCACTCCTGACTATTCTAGACGGCCTTACTGCCACTCCTGACTATTCTAGACGGCCTGACTGCCACTCCTGACTACTCTAGACATTGTTACTGCCACACCTGACTATTCTAGACGGCCTTACTGCCACTCCTGACTATCCTAGACGGCCTTACTGCCACTCCTGACTATTCTAGACGGCCTTCCTGCCACTCCTGACTATCCTAGACAGCCTTACTGCCCCTTCTGACTATTCTAAACAGCGGAACTTCCACAGTTGACTATCCTAGAGAGCATTACTGCCACTCCTGACAATTCTAGACAGCCTTACTGCCACTCCTGACTATCCTAGACGACCTTACTGCCACTCCTGACTATTCTAGATGGCCTTACTGCCACTCCTGACTATTCTAGATGGCCTTACTGCCACTCCTGACTATTCTAGAGAGCGTAACTGCCACTCCTGACTATCCGAGACAGCCTTACTGCCACTCCTGACTATCCTAGACAGTCTTAATGCCACTCCGGTTAACTAGACGGCCTTACTGCCACTCCTGACTTTTCTAGACCGCCATACTGCCACTCCTAACTATTCTAGATGGCCTTAGTGCCACTCCTGACTATTCTAGACAGCTATGCTGCCACCCCTGACTATTCTAGACAGCGTAGCTGCCACTCCTGACTATTCTAGTCAGCCTTACTGCCACTCCTGACTATCCTAGTCAGCCTTACTGCCACTCCTGACTATCCTAGACAGCCTTACTGCCACTACTGAGTATTCTAGACGGCACTTACTGCCACTCCTGACTATCCTAGACAGCCTTGCTGGCACTCCTGACTATCCTAGACAGCCTTACTGCCACTACTGAGTATTCTAGACGGCCTTACTGCCACTCCTGACTATTCTAGACCTCCATACTGCCACTCCTAACTATTCTAGATGGCCTTACTGCCACTTCTGACTATTCTAGACGGCCTTACTGCCACTCCTGACTATCCTAGAAGGCCTTACTGCCATCCCTGACTATCCTAGAAGGCCATACTGCCACTCCTTACTATTCTAGACATCCTTACTGCCACTCCTGACTATTCTAGACGGCCTTACTGCCACTCCTGACTATTCTAGACAGGCTGACTGCCACTCCTGACTACTCTAGAGATTGTTACTGCCACTCCTGACTATTCTAGACGGCCTTACTGCCACTCCTTACTATCCCAGAGAGACTTACTGCCACCCCTGACTATTCTACTCAGCCTTACTGCCACTCCTGTCTATCCTAGACGGCCTTACTGCCACTCCTGTCTATCCTAGACGGCCTTTCTGCCACTCCTGACTATCCTAGACGGCCTTACTGCCACTCCTGACTATTCTAGACGGCCTTCCTGCCACTTCTGACTATTCTAGACAGCGTAACTTCCACAGTTGACTATCCTAGAGAACATTACTGCCACTCCTGACAATTCTAGACAGCGTAGCTGCCACTCCTGACTATTCTAGACAGTGTAGCTGCCACTCCTGACTATTCCAGACAGTCTCACTGCCACTCCTGACTATTCTAGACAACCTTACTACCACTCCTGACTATCCTAGACAGCCTTACTGCCACTCCTGACTATTCTAGACAACCTTACCTCCACTCCTGACTATCCTAGACAGCATTACTGCCACTCCTGACTATTCTAGACAGCTTTGCTGCCACCCCTGACTATTCTTGACAGCCTTACTGCCACTCCTGACTATTCTAGACAGCCTTACTGCCACTCCTGACTATTCTAGACAGCGTAACTTGCACAGTTGACTATCCTAGAGAGCATTACTGCCACTACTGACTATCCTAGAGAGCCTTTCTGCCACTCCTGAGTATTCTAGACAGCCTTACTGCCACTCCTGACTATCCTAGAGAGCCTTACTGCCACTCCTGACTATCCTAGACAGCCTTACTGCCACTCCTGACTATCCTAGACAGCCTTACTGCCACTCTTGACTATCCTAGACTGCCTTATACCACTCCTGACTATTCTATACAGCCTTACTGCCACAGCTGACTATTCTACTCAGCCTTACTGCCACTCCTGTCTATCCTAGACAGCCTTAAAGCCACTCCTGACTATTCTAGACGGCACTTACTGCCACTCCTGAGTTTTCTAGATGGCGTTACTGCCACCCTGACTATTCTACTCAGCATTCCTGCCACTCCTGACTATTCTAGACAGCCTTACTGCCACACCTGACTATCCTAGACAGCCTTACTGCCACTCCTGACTATCCTAGACAGCCTTGCTGGCACTCCTGACTATCCTACACGGTCTTACTGCCACTCCTGACTATTCTAGAGAGCCTTACTGCCACTCCTGACTATCCTAGACAGCCTTGCTGCCACTCCTGACTATCCTAGAGAGCCTTACTGCCACTCCTGACTATCCTAGACAGCCTTTCGGACACTCCTGACTATCCTAGACAGCCTTACTGCCACTCCTGACTATCCTAGAGAGCCTTTCTGCCACTCCTGACTATCCTATACAGCCTTACTGCCACTACTGACTATTCTACACGGCCTTACTGCCTCTCCTGACTATTCTAGACAGCTTTGCTGCCACCCCTGACTATTCTAGACAGCGTACCTGCACTCCTGACTATTCTAGGCAGCCTTACTGCCACTCCTGACTATCCTAGACAGCCTTACTGCCACTCCTGACTATCCTAGACAGCCTTAAAGCCACTCCTGACTATTCTAGACGGCACTTACTGCCACTCCTGACTATCCTAGACAGCCTTACTGCCACTCCTGACTATCCTAGACAGCCTTACTGCCACTCTTGACTATCCTAGACTGCCTTATACCACTCCTGACTATTCTATACAGCCTTACTGCCACAGCTGACTATTCTACTCAGCCTTACTGCCACTCCTGTCTATCCTAGACAGCCTTAAAGCCACTCCTGACTATTCTAGACGGCACTTACTGCCACTTCTGAGTATTCTAGATGGCGTTACTGCCACCCTGACTATTCTACTCAGCATTCCTGCCACTCCTCACTATTCTAGACAGCCTTACTGCCACTCCTGACTATTCTAGACAGCCTTGCTGGCACTCCTGACTATCCTAGACAGTCTTACTGCCACTCCTGTTTACTGGACGGCCTTACTGCCACTCCTGATTATTCTAGACCTCCATACTGCCACTCCTAACTATTGTAGACGGCCTTACTGCCACTTCTGACTATCCTAGACGTTGTTACTGCCATTCCTGACTATCCTAGAAGGCCTTACTGCCATCCCTGACTATCCTAGAAGGCCTTACTGCCACTCCTGACTATCCTAGACGGCCTTACTGCCACTCCTGACTATTCTAGACGGCCTTACTGCCACTCCTGACTATTCTAGACAGCCATACTGCCACTTCTGACTATTCTAGACAGCGTAACTTCCACAGTTGTCTATTCTAGAGAACATTACTGCCACTCCTGACAATTCTAGACAGCCTTACTGCCACTCCTGACTATCCTAGATGACCTTACTGCCACTCCTGACTATTTTAGACGGCCTTACTGCCACTCCTGACTATTCTAGACGGCCTTACTGCCACTCCTGACTATTCTAGACGGCCTTCCTGCTACTCCTGACTATCCTAGACAGCCTTACTGCCCCTTCTGACTATTCTAGACAGCGGAACTTCCACAGTTGACTATCCTAGAGAGCATTACTGCCATTCCTGACAATTCTAGACAGCCTTACTGCCACTCCTGACTATCCTAGATGACCTTACTGCCACTCCTGACTATTCTAGATGGCCTTACTGCCACTCCTGACTATTCTAGAGAGCGTACCTGCCACTCCTGACTATCCGAGACAGCCTTACTGCCACTGTTGACTATCCTAGACAGCCTTACTGCCACTCCTGTCTATCCTAGACAGCCTTACTGCCACTCCTGACTATCCTAGACAGCCTTTCGACACTCCTGACTATCCTAGACAGCCTTACTGCCACTCCTGACTATCCTAGACAGCCTTACTGCCACTCCTGACTATCCTAGAGAGCCTTTCTGCCACTCCTGACTATCCTAGAGAGCCTTTCTGCCACTCCTGAGTATTCTAGACAGCCTTACTGCCACTCCTGACTATCCTAGAGAGCCTTACTGCCACTCCTGACTATCCTAGACAGCCTTACTGCCACTCCTGTCTATCCTAGACAGCCTTACTGCCACTCTTGACTATCCTAGACTGCCTTATACCACTCCTGAGTATTCTAGACTGCCTTACTGCCACTCCTGACTATTCTATACAGCCTTACTGCCACAGCTGACTATTCTACTCAGCCTTACTGCCACTCCTGACTATTCTAGAGAGCGTAACTGCCACTCCTGACTATCCTAGACAGCCTTACTGCCACTCCTGTCTATCCTAGACAGCCTTACTGCCACCCCTGACTATCCGAGACAGCCTTTCTGCCACTCCTGACTATCCTAGACAACCTTACTGCCAGTCCTGACTATCCTAGACAGTCTTACTGCCACTCCTGATTATCCTAGACAGCCTTACTGCCACTCTTGACTATCCTAGACAGCCTTACTGCCTCTCCTGATTATCCTAGACAGCCTTACTGCCTCTCCTGATTATCCTAGACAGCCTTACTGCCACTCCTGATTATCCTAGACAGACTTACTGCCACTCCTGACTATCCTAGAGAGCCATTCTGCCACTCCTGACTATCCTAGACAGCCTCACTACAACTCCTGACTATCCTAGACAGCCTCACTACCACACCTGACTATCCTAGACAGCCTCACTGCCACAGCTGACTATTCTAGAAGGCCTTCCTGCCACTCCTGACTATTCTAGACAGTGTAGCTGCCACTCCTGACTATTCTAGACAGCCTTACTGCCACAGCTGACTCTCCTAGACAGCCTTACTACCACTCCTGACTATACTAGACAGCCTTACTACCACTGCTGACTATCCTAGACAGCCTTTCTGCGACTCCTGAATATTCTAGACAGCGTAGCTGCCACTCCTGACTATTCTAGACAGCGTAGCTGCCACTCCTGACTATTCTAGACAGTGTAGCTGGCTCTCCCGACTATCCTAGACAGCCTTACTGCCACTCCTGACTATCCTAGACAGCGTAGCTGCCACTCCTGACTATTCTAGACAGCCTTACTGCCACTCCTGACTATCCCAGAGAGACTTACTGCCACCCCTGACTATTCTACTCAGCCTTACTGCCACTCCTGACTATTCTAGACAGCCTTACTGCCACTCCTGACTATTCTAGACAGCCATACTGCCACTTCTGACTATTCTAGACAGCGTAACTTCCACAGTTGACTA
>NW_027332130.1:25805-99520 GCF_048418815.1 Hemitrygon akajei | reverse complement strand
AAATCTTCTGGTGTATTTTCTCCTATTTTATCTAGTTCTATTCTAATCCATGCCGGTCTATCTTTCTCAAAAAAAGATGCAATAAATCTAGGTTGATTTGCATTATAATAATTCTTAAAATTTGGAAGTTGTAACCCTCCTAGATCAAGTTGTCATGTCAATTTTTCCAACGATATTCTTGATATCTTACCTTTCCAAAGAAACTTCCTCACATATTTATTTAACTCTTGAAAAAATCTCTGGGGTAATTGTATTGGTAGTGATTGAAATGTATTGTAGTCTAGGGAATATATTCATTTTTACGGTATTTACTCTACCTACTAATGTTATTGGTAATATCATCCATTTATCAAGATCTTCTTGAATTTTTTTCAATAATGGTAAGTAATTTAATTTGTATAAGTTCTTTATATCATTATCAACTCTTATACCTAAATATTTTATACCATTTGCCGGCCATCTAAATTGAGTTATTAATCGACATTGACTATAATCTCCTTTAGTAAGAGGTAAAATTTCACTTTTATCCCAATTTATTTTGTAACCTGATATTTTCCCATATTCTTCAAATCTATAGGATAATTTACGCAACGAGTGCAATGGGTTTGTTAAATAAAGCAGAACATCATCAGCAAATAAGATAATCTTGTATTCTTCTTGATTAACTCTGAAACCCTTAATATCTGGGTCCATTCTAATTAATTCAGCTAATGGTTCTATCGCCAACACAAATAAAGCAGGTGATAATGGACAACCTTGCCCTTGTTAACTGAAATGGTGTTGAAATTTGACCATTTGTCACTACTTTAGAGATATTATGAACTAGGTGAAAGATGACATAAGGTCCTTGCATGGCAGTTAAAAACAGACCAGACTTCTAAAACGATAAATGCAATTCGAACAAGAGTAAATATAATTACTTATAAACCTTTAGAAATTAATGAAACTTTCAAGAATTTTTATTCTGAATTGTATAAATCAGAATCACAAAATGATAATGTCAAGATAGAAAGGTTTTTATCACCAATAACTCTTCCAAAATTAAATACGGAAGAACAGAAGGGATTAGATATGCTTTTTACATTAAAAGAGGTTGAAGAAGCTCTGGGATCATTTCAAAGCAATAAATCTCCAGGAGAAGATGGTTTTCAACCTGAATTTTATAAAAAGTTTAAAGATTTATTAATTCCTCCTTTTGTGGAGTTAATACATCAAGCGGAAAGAACTCATAAACTTCCAGAATGTTTTTCGACAGCTATTTTAATAGTATTGCCAAAGAAAGATAGAGATCTTTTAAAGCCAACATCATATAGACCTATTTCTTTGTTAAACACTGATTATAAAATAATAGCAAAAATCTTATCCAACAGACTATCTAAATACTTACCAAAATTAATACATACGGATCAAACAGGATTTATTAAAAATAGACAATCGGCAGATAATGTAACTCGGTTATTTAGTATAATTCATTTGGCTCAAAAGAGGGAGGAAATGAGTGTGGCAGTTGCTTTAGATGCAGAAAAAGCATTTGATAGATTGGAATGGGATTTTTTATTTAAGGTATTGGAAAAATATGGATTAGGGGTATCTTTTTATAAAATGGATTAAAATAACTGTTGAGATAAGCTGCCGAACTAACTGCCAAGGATTCAGAAGTGCGGGAACAGGAAGAAAGGAGAGAACAGTCCAGCAGATTGAAACTGAATCCCGAAACGATTTATGGAGCCAGCCCAAAACGAGAATCAGGTGCCTCAATTAAGGCAGCCACTGGACCCAGGGAAAACAGGAAATCCCGGAATGAGGATCGATGAACCGGACCGTAAACCGGAATGCGGATTTCACGGACCGGACCATGACACTCACTCCAGTACAATCGCATGTTTATTGTGATTGTTTTTATCAGTTAATCTGAGAGGGAGTAAGTTCAAAGCAGATGTGAGAGGCAAGTTCATTCACACAGAGATTGGTGGGTGTCTGGAATGCCTGGGCTGATGGTAGAGGCAGATATATTAGAGACTTTTAAGAGACGCTGAGGCAGGCACATAAATGTGAAGAACATGGAGGGAGATGGACATTGTGCAGGCACAAGGAATCAGTTTAGTGGCCATTTGGTTGCTAATTTATTTGGTTGAGCTCAACATGATGGGCCGAACTTTGTTGACGTACTTTGTTACGTCAGCAATATTTCAATGTCATTTTCAGTTCGGTGCATTGTTTTACCGTAACGAGCTGCAGAAATCCTTTCAGCATTTTGTCCAACTTTGCAAACTCATTCCTGATTCCCACATCACTCTCTGGGACTGGGAGCCTTTCCGCATCACCAGGTCTGAGGAAAAGCGGGGATTACTCTGTCACGGTTTCCTTCTCTGTGAGTTCTGTGATTTCCTGTAAACATGGAAGGTGTTGAGTGATGGACTGAGTGAAGGAGAATGTTGAAGACATTATCTGCTCAATGATGAGACGTCTCAGTGACTTTGATCACAGGAACAGTCACTGGGCAGCCTCTACACCCATGCTGTAAATTACTGGGTTCGATAATTAGCAGCAAAGCACATGACTGTGGAAATTACATATCAGAATATTATTAGAGTCACAGAGCCCAGCAGCAATGAAACAGGCATTTCGGCCCTTCTAGTCAATACCGACCCTTTTGTGCTTTTACTGCCAACTACCTGCATACACTTCCCATCCATGTCCTTACCCAAATTTCTCTTTAGTGTCTAACTCGAACCCACATCCACCACTTCCACTGGCAGCTCATTCCACACTCTCACCAACCTCTGAGTGAAGAATCCCCCTTCAGATTCCCCAAAAATATTTCACCTTTCACCCTGAGATATCAAGTGTGACAGTGGGAGAGTGGGTATGGAACCGGAGGAAATAGCAGAGGTACTTAATGAATACTTTACTTCAGTATTCACTATGGAAAAGGATCTTAGTGATTGTACTGATGACTTGCAGCAGACTGAAAAGCTTGAGCATGTAGATATTGAGAAAGAGGATGTGCTGCAGCTTTTGGAAAGCATCGAGTTGGATACGTCGCTATGGATATGAACATTTGGAGAGGTATAATATGATTAGTAATAGTCAGCATGACTTTGTGAAGGACAGTTCGTGCCTTACGAGCACGATTGAATTTTTTGATGATGTGGCTAAACACATTGATGAAGGAAGAGCAGTAGATTTAGTGTATATGGATTTCAGCAAGGCATTTGATACGGTAACCCATGTAAGGCTTACTGAGAAAGTAAGGAGGCATGGGATCCAAGGGGACATTGCTTTGTGGATCCAGAACTGGCTTGCCCACTGAAGGCAAAGAGTGGTTGCAGACGGGTCATATTCTGCATGGAGGCCGGTGACCAGTGGAGTGCCTCAGGGATCTGTTCTGGGACCCTTACTCTTTGTGTTCTTTATAAATGACCTGGATGAGGAAGTGGAGGGATGGGTTGGTAAGTTTGCTGATGACACAAAGGTTGGATGTTTTGTGGATAGTGTGGATGGCTGTCAGAGTTTACAGCGGGACATTGATAGGATGCAGAACAGGGCTGAGAAGTGGCAGATGGAGGACAGCCCAGGTAAGTGTGAAGTGGTTCATTTTAGTAGGTCAAATATGATGGCAGTGAAAATGTCGGGACTGAGATGTCTCCACGCCGAGGGTGGTGAATGTCTGTAAATCCACACCATAGAGGGTGTTGAAGACTCGGTGATCATCCTCACATAAAACAGAGGCTGGCAGATTTGTGGAGACCGAAGGGATTGAGAAAATGAGGGTCGGTAGAAGCATGTGGCTGAGATGGGAGAGTAGCCTTCATCTTGCTGATGGTTAAAGGGGCCGAATGGCCTCCTCCTGTTGTTTCTCACTTAATGTTTCAGTGTTCCTGTCCAGTGAGGCCAGAGGAATGTGAATAGAAATGAGTGTTTATAAACATAGACTGATTTAAATGACAAACACGAGGAAATTTGCAGATGCTGGAAATTCAAGCAACACACACAAAATGCCGGTGGAACGCAGCAGGTTAGGCAGCATCTACAGGGAGAAGCGCTGTCCACGTTTCGGAACGTTTCAGGACTGACGAAGGGTCTCGGCCCGAAGCGTCGACAGCGCTTCTCCCTATAGATGCTGCCTGACCTGCTACTTTCCACCAGCATTTTGTGTGTGTTGACGAATTTAAAAGAAACCAGCTCATTTCTGTGTGGGTCTGAACTGTGTGTCGGGATGGGAGGTGAATCAAAACTATAACTCTGTGACCTGGGGCTGGAGGGAAAGGGATCGGGGAAGATACGGAGGGAAAATCTAAATACGTATGGAAATGATATAGGGAAATAATGAAATAATGTGGGAAATGCGGCGGTGGGTAGGGCAGTATGTGAAGGGCGAGGAACAGTCACCGGTCACATGGGAGACCCTCCAGCGAAACGTGATCATGTTTTACCGCAGATCGGCAGCATTTGCGGGTTTGTTTCCGTGGCCCCGCCCACCGCCTGTGACGCAGATTGCGCATGCTCACAGGCACGAGCCGCCAGGTAGTGTTTTTTTCGTTCTTTGTGGAAGTGGGTCAGCGGCGGGTCCGGGTTCGGGATCGGGATCGGGAGGGGGTCCTCGCCCCCTTGGACGGGGTGCCGGAGACGGATTATTCTCTGCGGGGCAACACCAACAATTTCCCTTCGGTGAGTATTGAAGTCGGTCCCGAGCGGGGAGGTCTGACGTTGAGTGGTGAGTTAACTTTCCCGAACTCAAACAAAAGAAAATCTGCAGTTGCTGGAAATTCGAGCAACGCGCACAAAATGCTGGAGGAACTCAGCAGGCCGGGCAGCATCTAGGGGAAGAATACAGTCGCCATTACCGGCCGAAACCCTTCGGCAGGACTGGAGAATAAAAGGTGGGGGTGGGGGAGGCCTCGCCTCGCTTCCTTCACGGAATCTGCCGGGGTCGGTCCGGGTTGTGAGACCTTCACACCGAACCGTCTGAGATGAGCCGCCGCTCAGCCCCTGTTGTTCTGGTCCTATTAGCAGGATGACGTAAAACACGTTTCTATACTGTTACTGACAGAGAATTGTATAATTGCTGTTCTGTGTGTTATCTGAATGTACTTGCCTGTGATGCTGCCACAAGTCAGTGTTTCTCTGTACCTGTACCTTCCCGTACTTGTGCACTTGGCAATAAATTCAACAGGACTTGAGAAATCTCAGTGAGATTTGATTAGTGATGATCATCTTGGCAGCTCGGTAGGTCGAATGTATGAGACAGTACACTGTTAAATGCAAAACCCTGAACAGTGTCGATGATCAGAGGGATCTTAGACTCCAAGTTCATCACTCCCTGAAAGAGACTGCACAGATTGATCAGGTGGTTAAGAAGGAAAATGACATGGTTGTCTTTATCAGTTGAAGCATTGAGTTCAAAAGTCGGGAAGTTGTGTTGCAGTTTTATAAAACTAGTTAGACCACATCTGGAGTGTTTCATACAGTTCTGGTCGCTCCCATTCTCGGAAGGATGTCGGGGCTTTGGAGTGGGCGCAGAAAAAGGTTTACCAGGATATTGCCTGGATTAGAGGGCCTGAGCTATAACGGGAGGTTGGACAAAATTGTGTCGTTTTCTCTGGAGCCTTGCCGGCTGGGGAGAGACTGGATAGACGTTTATAAGATTACCAGAGGATTAGAAGCCATGTCTCAGAATGGCAGCGTCCATTATCAAGGACCTCCAGCACCCAGGGCATGTGGTTTTCTCAATGTTACCAGCAGGTAAGGAGGTACAGAAGTCTGAAGGCTCACACTCAGTGATTCAGGAACAGTTTCTTCCCCTCTGCCATAAAAAGAAACACGGTGGCTAAAGTAAATGTTGGTCCCCTAGAAGATAAGACCGGGAAATTAATGGTAGGGACATGGAGATGGCGGAAACGCTGAACAAATATTTTGTATCAGTTTTTACAGTAGAGGACACTCAAATTATCCCAACACTCGATAAACAGGGGGCTCGAGGGGGAGAGAAGCTAACTACGATTCAAATCACCAAGGAAATGGTACTTGATAAATTAATGGGACTGAAGGTGGATAAACCCCCTGGACCAGATGGCTTGCATCCTAGGGTCTTAAGGGAAGTGGCGGTCGGGATTGTGGATGCATTAGTGATAATTTTTCAAAACTCGCTGGACTCGGCAATGGCCCGGCAGATTGGAAAAATGCTAATGTAACTCCTTTATTTAAAAAGGGCAATAGACAGAAGGCTGGGAATTATAGGCCAGTTAGCCTAACATCTGTGGTTGGCAAAATGTTGGAATCGATATTTAAGGAAACAGTAACAGGGCATTTGGATAAACATAGCTTAATAGGACAAAGTCAGCATGGCTTTACAAAAGGGAAGTCATGTTTGACAAATTTGTTGGAGTTCTTTGAGGACAAAACATATAGGGTAGATAAAAGGGAACCAGTGGATGTGGTGTATTTGGACTTCCAAAAGGCATTTGACAAGGTGCCACACCAAAGATTATTACTTAAAGTAAAAAATCATGGGATTGGGGATAATATTCTGGCATGGGTGGAGGATTGGCTTTCTAACAAAAAACAGAGAGTTGGGATAAATGGTTTATTCTCAGACTGGCAGTTGGTGACTAGTGGTGTTCCGCAGGGGTCGGTGTTGGGACCCCAACTCTTTACAATCTATATTAATGATTTGGAGAAAGGGACTAAGTGCAACGTATCGATGACACAAAGATGGGAGGGAGTGTAATGAGTGCGGAGGACATTGAAACCCTGCAGGGGGACATAGATAGGCTGAGTGATTGGGCAGACATTTGGCAGATGAAATATAATACTGACAAGTGTGAGGTCTTGCACTTTGGCAGGAAAAATAATAGAGCAAGTTATTATCTAAATGGAGAGAAATTGGTAAGTGCTTCTGTGCAAAGGGATCTGGGGGTCCTGGTGCAGGAAACACAAAAAGTTAGTATGCAAGTGCAGCAGGTGGTCAATAAGGCCAATGGAATGCTGGCTTTTATTACTAGGGGGATGGAGTATAAGAACAGGGAGGTCTTACTGCAGTTGTACCGGGTATTGGTGAGACCACACCTGGAGTACTGCGTGCAGTTCTGGTGTCCATATTTAAGAAAGGACATACTGGCTCTCGAGGCAGTGCAGAGAAGGTTCACTAGGTTAATTCCGGGGATGGGTGGGTTGATGTATGATGAGAGGTTAAGTAGATTGGGACTCTACTCATTGGAGTTCCGAAGAATGAGAGGCGATCTTATTGAAACATATAAGATTGTGAAGGGGCTTGATCGGGTGGATGCGGGGAGAATGTTCCCAATGATGGGTGAAACTAGGACTAGGGGGCATAATCTTAAAATAAGGGGATGCCGTTCCAGGACTGAGATGCGGAGAAATTTCTTCACTCAGAGGGTAGTGGGGCTGTGGAATTTACTGCCCCAGAGAGCTGTGGAAGCTACTACACTCAATAAATTCAAAACGGAGATAGACATTTTCCTGGATAAAAATGGCATTAGGGGATATGGTGAGCGAGCAGGTAAGTGGACATGAGGCTAGGTTTAGATCAGCCATGTGATCTCCTGGACCAGTTTTCGATAGCCTGGATGGGTCGGAGAGGAATTTTCCAGATTTTTTCTCCTCAATTGGCAACTTGTTTTTTTTTCCCCCGGGTGATCACATGGGTTTGGGCGGGACGAATAATAAAATAAAATGGGCGGCATGGTGCCCTGTTGATTGGCACTGTTGCCTTGTGGGATTCGGTGAAAACTAGAGTTAAGATTGGATCAGCCATGATCTTGTTGAATGGCGGAGCAGGCTTGAGGGGCCGATTGGCCTACTCCTGCTCCTATCTCTTATGTACTTTATACCCTGATACTTTCCCATATTCTTCCAATCTAAAAGATAATCTTTGCAAAGATTGCAATGGGTTTGTTAAATAAATCAAAACATCATCAGCAAATAAATTAATCTTATATTCTTCTTGATTAACTCTAAAGCCCCCAATGTATGAATCTGTTCTAATTAATTCAGCTAATGGTTCCGTTGCCAATACAAATAAAGCAGGTGATAATGGGCAGCCTCGTCTAGTTGACCTCGTTAAGCAAAATGGTGTTGAAATCTGACCATTTGTAGCTACTTTAGCTTGAGGATTAGTATTTAAGGTTTTAATCCATTGTATAAAAGATTTTTCTAACTCATATTTTTCCAATACCTTAAATAAAAAATCCCATTCCAATCTATCAAATGCTTTTTCTGCATCTAAAGCAACTGCCACACTCATTTCCTCTCTTTTTTGTGCCAAATGAATTATACTAAGTAACCGGGTTATATTATCTATTGATTGTCTGTTATTAATAAAACCTGTTTGATCCATATGTATTAATTTTGGTAAATATTTAGATATTCTATTAGATAAAATTTTTGCGATTATTTTATAATCTGTATTCAACAAAGAAATAGGCCTATATGATGTTGGTTTTAAAGGATCCCTATCTTTTTTTGGCAATATAGTTATGATCGCTGTTAAAAAAGATTGTGGGAGTTTATGCATTCTTTCCACTTGGTATATTAATTCCATAAAAGGAGGAATTAATAAATCTTTAAATTTTTTATAACATTCAGGAGGAAAACCATCTTATCCTGGGGATTTATTACTCTGAAGTGATCCTAAAGCTTCTTCAACCTCTTTTAATATAAAGGGCCTATCTAATCCTTTCTGTTCTTCCAAATTTAATTTTGGAAGGGTTATTTGTGATAAAAAATTATCTATCTCAGCAATCTTATTTTGTGATTCTGATTGATATAGTTCAGTATAAATTTTTTTTAAAGTTTCATTAATTTCTAAAGGTTTATAAGTACCGGTAATCTTATTTACACTTGTTCTAATTGCATTTATTGTTTTAGAAGCCTGTTCTGTTTTCAACTGCCAAGCAAGAATTTTATGTGATCTTTCACCTAATTTGTAATATTTCTGTTTAGTTCTCATAATTACTTTTTCTGTACGATATGTCTGGAGTGTATTATATTGTAGTTTTTTATTAACAAGTTGTCTTCGTTTTTCTTCTGTCATATATCTCCTCATCTAAATCATTAATATATATTGTAAACAACTGATGTCCCAGCACTGAGCCTTGCGGTACCCTACTAGTCACTGCCTGCCATTCTGAAAAGGTCCCGTTTACTCCCACTCTTCACTTCCTGTCTGCCAACCAATTCTCTATCCACATCAATACCATACCCCCAATACCATGTGCTTTAAGTTTACACACTAATCTCCTGTGTGGGACCTTGTCAATAGCCTTTTGAAAATCTAAATATACCACATCTACTGGCTCTCCCCTATCCACTCTACTAGTTACATCTTCAAAAAATTCTATAAGATTTGTTACGTATTCAGGCAACAATAAATATATATGAGTTAGGCAAGGGTTTTTATAACAAATAACACGTTTATTAAACACTGAAAACAAACCCCCCAAAAGTAAACAAACATTAGCTTAACCAGAATTCAGCTGCTGTGCGGCAGATTCGCAGTTCTTAATAGCGTTGCAGTTCAAACAGTTCTTAAAGCGGTATTGAAAAATAACAGTTCTTTAAAGCGGTATGCCGAAAGTTCAAAAGCTCACAGTCCATTTAAAAGGAGAGACTTTTTAAGGCGATTTAAATTCTCTTCCACGTCGTTGTCCTTCTATCCCCGGCGTCGAACTTTCCCACGAAGAATTTTATGAAATATAACGGCTTAAAGGCACTGACCTTCCTTCCACACTATTCTCAATCTCCCGCAATCCCAGCGGAGATTAACACGAGAACAGTCAACGAAATCCTTCCGAATGAGGATCACACAAGGTCGAACTTTCCACCGTCGAAAATCGATTCTCCTCGATCTTTATCTTCCAAATTCTTATCTTCACTCTCCACCAGCAAAGAAACCGCTGGCAATGAACTTTTAAACTTTAGGCATTAGATAAAACTTCATTTTTCAACTAAACTGCGTCATCACATTAAATCACACAGTGACATGAAGTCATCTTGGCAAATCTAGCCACGAACTGCCCCACCTGACAGGGTGGGTCTTCCTTTTATACCCTGTAAAAAAAACTTGTCACATGACCTCTACTGGCGGGAAAATGACATCACTCCACCATCACAAGACCATTACCTCAAGTCCAGTATAACTTCAACCCCAGTCACGTGACAAGGGTACCACTGTCATGTGTCACGGGTACGTAACAGATTCGTCAGACAAGACTTTCCTTTCACAAATCCATGCTGACTTTGTCCGATGATTTCACCTCTTTCCAAATGTGCTGTTATCACATCTTTGATAACCGACTCCAGCATTTTCCCCACCACTGACATCAGACTAACCGGTCTATAATACCCCAGTTTCTCTCTCCCTCCTTTTTTAAAAAGTGGGGTTACATTAGCCACCCTCCAATCCTCAGGAACCAATCCAGAATCTAAGGAGTTTTGAAAAATTATCACTAATGCATCCACTATTTCTTGGGCTACTCTGGGATGCAGACTATCTGGCCCTGTGGATTTATCTGCCTTTAATCCCTTCAATTTACCTAACACCACTTCCCTACTAACATGTATTTACCTCAGTTCCTCCATCTCACTAGACCCTCGGTCCCTTACTATTTCCGGAGGATTATTTATGTCCTCCTTAGTGAAGACAGAACCAAAGCAGTTATTCAATTGGTCTGCCATGTCTTTGTTCCCTATGATCAATTCACCTGTTTCTGACTGTAAAGGTCCTTACATTTGTCTTGACCAATCTTTTTCTATTCACATATCTGTAAAAGCTTTTACAGTCAGTTTTTATGTTCCCTGCCAGCTTTCTCTCATAATCTTTTTTCCCTTTCCTAATTAAGCCCTTTGTCCTCCTGTGCTGGTCTCTGAATTTCTCCCAGTCCTCAGGTGTGCCGCCTTTTTTTTGCTAATTTATATGTTTCTTCTTTGGACTTGATACTATCCCTAATTTCCCTTGTCAGCCACGGGTGCACTACCTTCCCTGGTTTATTCTTTTGCCAAACTGGGATGAACAATTGTTGTAGTTCATCCATGTAATCTTTAAGTGCTTGCCATTGCATATCCACCGTCAACCCTTTAAGTATCATTTGCCAGTCTATCTTAGCTAATTCACATCTCATACCTTCAAAGTTACCCTTCTTTAAGTTCAGAACCTTTGTTTCTGAATTAACTATGTCACTCTCCATCTTAATGAAGAATTCCACCATATTATGGTCACTCTTACCCAAGGGGCCTGGCACGACAAGATTGCTAACTAACCCTTCCTCATTGCTCGATACCCAATGTAGAATGGCCTGCTCTCTGGTTGGTTCCTCAACATTCCTATGCAATGGCAAGCATTTAAAGATTGCATGGATGAACTACAACAAGTGTTCACCCCAGTTTGGCAAAAGAATAAACCAGGGAAGGTAGTGCACCCGTGTATGACAAGGGAAATTAGGGATAGTATCAAGTCCAAAGAAGAAACATACAAATTAGCCAGAAAAAGTGGCACACCTGAGGACTGGAGGAAATTCACTGTCTAGCAGAGGAGGACAATGGGATTAATTAGGAAAGGGAAAAAAGATTATGAGAGAAAGCTGGCAGGGAACATAAAAACTGACTGTAAAAGCTTTTATAGATAAGTGAAAAGAAAAAAATTGGTTAAGACAAATATAGGTCACTTACAGTTAGAAACAGGTGAATTGATCATAGGGAACAAGGACATGGCAGACCAATTGAATAACAACTTTAGTTCTGTCTTCACTAAGGAGGACATAAATAATCTTCCGGAAATAGTAGAGAACTGAGGGTCTAGTGAGATGGAGGAACTGAGGGTAATACATGTTAGTAGGGAAGTGGTGTTAGGTAAATTGAAGGGATGAAAGGCAGATGAATCCCCAGGGCCAGATGGTCTGCATCCCAGAGTAGCCCAAGAAATAGTGGATGCATTAGTGATAATTTTTCAAAACTCTTTAGATTCTGGATTAGTTCCTGAGGATTGGAGGGTGGCTAATGTAACCTCACTTTTTTAAAAAAGGAGGGAGTGAGAAACCAGGGAATTATAGACTGGTTAGCCTGACATCGGTGGTGGGGAAAATGCTAGAGTTGGTTGTGAAAGATGTGATAACAGCACATTTGGAAAGAGGTGAAATCATCAGACAACATCAGCATGGATTTGTGAAAGGAAAATCATGTCTGGCAAACCTTACAGAATTTTTTGAGGATGTAACTAGTAGAATGGATAGGGGAGAACAAGTGGATGTGGTATATTTGGATTTTCAAAAGGCTTTTGACAAGGTCCCACACAGGAGATTAGTGTGTAAACTTAAAGCACACGGTATTGGGGGTATGTTATTGATGTGGATAGAGAATTGGTTGGCAAACAGGAAGCAAAGAGTGGGAGTAAACAGGACCTTTTCGGATTGGCAGGCAGTCACCAGTGGGGTACCGCAAGGCTCAGTGCTGGGACCCAGTTGTTTACAATATATATTAATGATTTCGACGAGGGAATTAAATGCAGCGTCTCCAAGTTTGCGGATGACACGAAGCTGGGCGGCAGTGTTAGCTGTGAGGATGCTAAGAGGATGCAGGGTGACTTGGATATGTTAGGTGAGTAGGCAAATTCATGGCAGATGCAATTTAATGTGGATAAATGTAAGGTTATTCACTTTGGTTGCAAGAACAGGAAAACAGATTATTATCTGAATGGCCGATTAGGAAAAGGGGAGGTGCAACGAGACCTGGGTGTCATTGTACACCAGTCATTGAAAGTGGGCATGCAGGTACAGCAGGCAGTGAAAAAAGCAAATGGTATGTTGGCATTCGTAGCAAGAGGATTTGAGTACAGGAGCAGGGAGGTTCTACTGCTGTTGTACAAGGCCCTGGTGAGGCCACAGCTGACGTACTGTTTGCAGTTTTGGTTCCCTAATCTGAGGAAAGACATTCTTGCCATAGAGGAAGTACAAAGAAGGTTCACCAGATTGATTCCTGGGATGGCTGGACTTTCATATGAAGAAAGACTGGATCGACTAGGCTTATACTCGGTGGAATTTAGAAGATTGAGGGGGGATCTTATTGAAACGTATAAAATTCTAAAGGGATTGGACAGGCTAGATGCAGGAAGATTGTTTCCGATGTTGGGGGAGTCCAGAATGAGGGGTCACAGTTTAAGGATAAAGGCGAAGCCTTTTAGGACCAAGATGAGGAAAAACTTCTTCACATACAGAGTGGTGAACCTGTGGAATTCTCTGCTACAGGAAACAGTTGAGGCCAGTTTATTGGCTATATTTAAGAGGGAGTTAGATATGGCCCTTGTGGCTAAAGGGATCGGGGGTATGGAGAGAAAGCAGGTACAGGGTTCTGAGTTGGATGATCAGCCATGATCATACTGAATGGCGATGCAGGCTCGAAGGGCCTAATGGCCTACTCCTGCACCTATTTTCTATGTTTCTATGTGTGGAAAATTAAAATCTCCCACAATCACAACCTTGTGCTTACTACAAATATCTGCTATCTCCTTACAAATTTGCTCCTCCAATTCTCGCTCCCAATTAGGTGGTTTATAATACACCCTTATAAGTGTTACTATACCTTTCCCATTCCTCAATTCCACCCAAATAGGCTCCCTAAATGAGCCCTGTAATCTATCCTGTCAAAGCACCACTGTAATATTTTCTCGGACAAGTATTGCAATACCCCCCCCCCCCCCCGCCCTTCTGAAGCAACGAAATGCAGGAATATTTAGTTGCCAATCACACCCCTCCTGCAACCATGTTTCACTAATAGATACAACATCATTTTTCCAGTTATCAGTCCATACTCTAAGCTCATCCACCTTTCTTACAATGCTCCTAGCAATAAAATAGATGCATTCAAGAAACTTTCCACTTCTTCCTCTCTGTTTATCCCTAATGGTGCAAACAACTTTATTATCTCTTTTTTTCCCTTCTCCCCTAAATCTTCGGTCTGAGTGCTCCTACATCAGGGTGGAAGTTCAAATCAGCTCTGTGTTAAATGTTTAACCATCACAGTGACTGAAGGCAGCTGCAGGTTCATGAGGGACTGTGACTGTCAGATTCTGCAGTTCTTGCGGCTGTTCATCGCACCCAGGACTGAACCCTGGTCAGTGAATATTGGAGGAGTCTGTTCTACCGATGTTAGCCTTAAACTAGACTGGCATTTAATATTGTGGATCTGTGAACGATAAATCAGTTCTCTATCAAATCCCGTGTCTCAGGTACTTACTGTCTCTACCACACTCACAATGTACACTAGAAAGGCCACTCAGCCCATTTGGTTCCTGCCCATGTTTCTGTTCCATATCAGTATATCAAAATCTATCCCTGCCGTTCCCCTCTCACTCTCCCTGAGATGACAGATTGCAACTAGTCACCACTCCGTTGGTTAGGAGATTTCCTGTGAATTTCATGGAAACATATAAATGCACAACACATTACAGATGCTTTGTCCCACTTTGCTGTGCTGACCATGTATCTTACTCTAGAAACTGCTTAGAATTACTCTACCACATAGCCACCCATTTTCCTAAGCTCCATGTACCTATCTGAGAGTCTCTTAAAAGACCCTATTGTATCTGCCTCTACCACCGTCACTGGCAGTGCATTCCACACACACACCACTCTTTGTTTAAAAAACTTAGCTCTGACATCTCCTCTGTACCTACTTCCAAGCAGCTTAAACCTATTCCCCCTCGTGTTAGCCGTTTCAGCCCTGGGAAAAAGCCTCTGGCAATCCACACGACCAATGCCTCTCATCATCTTATACACCTGCATGAATTTCTCCAGGGTGAATAAGACGATGACCTCACTGTGGTTTTGACGTTCTCTCTCTCTCTCCGTGTGTCTGACGTCACAGTCCCGCCTCACTCAGGCACTTAAAGCGACACTCACAGTAAACGAACCTGCGGTCTCGTAACATAATGCACCTCTAAAGTCTGACAGCAGACCAGCGAGTGAATCTTCGATGGTGCAGAGTCAGAAACCAAAGTGTTGCCAGCCTGAGTCAGGGCTCTGGGGCTCCAGAGAGAGATGGGGTCTAGAGTTTACCAGGAGGAGGAATCAGACCAGCAGGATGTGGCTACAAAAGAAAGGTCAGAAACATTTGTAAACTCGTTGACCGAAATAATGGTGGTTAATTTCACGCAGCAAATGTGGAGAGGAATAAAAAGACAATGTTTAGGCCAAGCCCCTTCAGCATGCCTAGCCTGTATACACCGCTTCTTAGTTGCTCTCTGAATTGCAGAGTTCCTCCAGCGTTTTGTGTGTGTGCGTCTCTGTATTTCCAGCAACTGTAGAATCTCCTGTGTTTTATAACTGCATTTTACTTTGGCATTAGATACACGTTGATATTGAGTATATTGTTTATGGGAGCCGCTTTCTGCGTTAAAACAGCTGCAAATTTTTTCTATACACACTATATATAAAAAAAATGAGGCATGGACATTGAACCGGTGCTTGCAGAAATGGTTAATGGCACCGTGATTACCCATAGGGCCATGCGTTAAGAATTTTGCTGTGCTGAAGTGCCGATGAAATGCGCCGGCGTCAGGCTGAGAACGTCCCCGAGTATCACGCATGCGCACAGTACACAGAAGGCCTTGAAAATGTCAGCTGCAGGTAAGAACGATTCTCCATGTTTTTATCTTAAACACTGAATTCACAACAATTCCTGTGAAATCTGGACACCGTGGCCAACAATCCCGGGACAGTCCTGCTCTCATCCCTGTCTCTCAGCACCATGATCCGTACACGGGCCCTGGGGAGCTTCCGGCTGCAGAGTGAATGGGAACCGATGGATCTTTCAGACAGAGCTGAGCTCCAGCTATAATAAAGGCAAGGATTAGGAACTGAGAGAAAGGGAACAAAATCTTTTACATCACCAGTTGAGAAAATCACCTTTGTTCTACCTCCAGTCACTAATAAGAGAAAATCTGAAGATGCTGGAAATCCAAGCAACACACTCACAAAATGCCGGCAAAATTCAGCATTAGTACTCTTTTCCATAGATGCTGCCCGGCCTGCTGAGTTCCTCCAGCATTTTGTGTCTGTTGCTTGTTCTACCTCCTCTTGTTCTGGACTTTTCTACCCGTGAGAGCATGTTTTGTCCCATTCTCTCTGAGTACAATAATGATATCAAACACCTTTGCCCTGGGCAGCAAGTAGCTTTCACATTACACATGTGCCGGACTCCAGTGAGACAGACTACTGCCCTTCCCTTCATATTCATTGGCATTGCCATCACTGAGCTCACCACTGTCAGTCATTGGGGGAGGCTTCAGGGGAATACCGAAACTGGTGATACTTGTGTGTATTCTGGTGTTGCAAAAGTTGCTGGGGAATTTGCAAGTGGGAAGAAGTGAAGTGATATTTGGAAATCTGACTTTTAAAGCATAACTTAGCAAGTAAACCACATATGGACAATATGCAAAAACTTTGGTAAGAAAATCCTTCATTACTCATTACAGGCCTGCTACATAGGTTGTGTGAGTGTGCAGATGAACTGGATCGAACCCAGAGGAGATCAAAGTTCCTGTTGACAGTGATTTGCTCGCTGTGAAAATGAATACCTCTCTATAAAAAAATCACTGTGCACATCTTGTCACTGGGTAAAAAAAATGCACAGTGCAAGACTTATGTACACACTGGTTATTACAAATTAGAGGGGGTATTGGAGGGAAGATGGGGAGACCTGTAGTGTCCCTGATGCCCTCACTTACAAGAAATGCATCCAGCTGCAGCTTGTAACCCTGCACTTTAAGGAGTTGGAACTTGAAACACATATGGGGATTGATGGTCATTTCAGATACCAGCACTCTGCCCAGTCAGGAGATGATTTCTCTTCCAACTTCGGTTTAACCTCAATGTAACAGTGTGATACCAAATCAAACCTTGGCAACTCAAGTAATCTCATCTGAAATGTTGTCCTACATCCATTGATGGATTTTGTAAATCTTTTACAGGTTAAAAATGAGAAGGAATTCGTCTCCAGGAATCTTTTCTGTTTTGTTCTCTCTGTCTGGATATTTAAGAAGTGGAGCGAGGGATTCAATCGACCATCCTTCCTGCTCAGACTGTGGGGAGGGATTCACTTGGTCATTTGAACAACTAGCAAGCCCGGCATTTTACACAGGAGAAAGGCCGTTCACCTGCTCAGACAGTGGGAATGGATTCACTTGGTCATTTCAACTGAAGGTACATCAGCAAGATCACACTGGGCAACGCCATTCATCTGTTCTGTGTGTGAGAAAGGATTCAGTCTGTCTTCCCACCTGTGGACACACCAGTCAGATCACACTACACTGGGCAGAGGCTGGTCATCTGCTGAATTTCGGGGAAGCGATTCTCTCGGTCATCTGACCTAATGGCACACCAACGTGTTCACACCAGGGGGCAGCCATTCACCTGCACAGTCTGCGGGAAGGGATTCACTCAGTCATCCACCCTACTGGAACATCAGCGAGTTCACACTGGGGAGAGGTCGTTCACCTGCTCAGTCTGTGGGAAAGGATTCACTCGGTTAGCTAACCTACAGAATCACCAGCGAGTTCACACTGGGGAGAAGCCATTCACCTGCTCAGTCTGTGGGAAGAGATTCACTCAGTCATCCACCCTACAGATTCATCAGCGAGTTCACACTGAGGAGAAGCCGTTCACCTGCTCAGTCTGTGGGAAGGGATTCACCCGGTCATCCAACCTACTAGTACATCAGCGAGTTCACACTGGGGAGAGGCCATTCACCTGCTCAGACTGTGGGAAGAGATTCACTCAGTCATCCAACCTACTGAGTCATCAGCGAGTTCACAGTGAGGAGATGCCGTTCACCTGCTCAGAATGTGGGAAGGGATTCACTCAGTCATCCAACCTACTGGTACATCAGCGAGTTCCCACTGGGGAGAGGCCATTCACCTGCTCAGTCTGTGGGAAGGGCTTCACTCAGTCATCCAACCTACTGGTACATCAGCGAGTTCACACTGGGGAGAAGCCATTCACATGCTCAGAATGTGGGAAGGGATTCAGACTGTCATCCCACCTACAGAGTCATCAGCGAGTTCACACTGGGGAGAAGCCGTTCACCTGCTCAGAATGTGGGAAGGGATTCACTCAGTCATCCAGCCTACTGGTACATCAGCGAGTTCACACTGGGGAGAGGCCATTCACCTGCTCAGACTGTGGGAAGGGCTTCACTCAGTCATCCAACCTACTGGTACATCAGCAAGTTCACACTGGGGAGAAGCCATTCACCTGCTCAGTCTGTGGGAAGGGATTCATACTGTCATCCCACCTACAGAGACACCAGCGAGTTCACACTGGGGAGAGGCCATTCACCTGCTCAGTCTGTGGGAAGGGATTTACTCAGTCATTCAACCTACAGAATCATCAGCGAGTTCACACTGGGGAGAGGCCGTTCACCTGCTTAGACTGTGGGATAGGATTCACTCAGTCATCACAACTACTGGCACACCAGTCAGTTCACAGTGGGGACTGGCCGTTGTTATGAATCCCTGGGTTTCGTTTGCTGTGGACTGTCATTTTAAGACAGAGAGAGAGATTAAGAAGGTGAATCAGTCTGACTTGCAGCTTGTTTACATCGCTCGCAGCTTGTTTAGTTTTAACCGAGGACACAGACACTCAGAGTCAGACGGAGATGAAGGAGGAAAAATGGAAGGATTGAAACCGGGGAACTAGTGGCCAAGGGTCACTGTTTGGAACTTTCCTTTGCCCACAAGTGTGGGTTAATTATCGATTCACCGTACATCGAATGTGTGGTTGTCACTTTGTTTGATCCATAGGGGTGGATCTGATTTGGTGTATCCTGTGGAGACCCCTTATGTGTTAACCCTTGCCTGGCTGTGGTGTGGTAGTTCACTTGAAGACGATACACCTTCTGAGAAGTCACTTTCGGTGAGAATTTGTATGTGGATTTGGAACAATGATGGATAAAATCTACAGCGACTGTTCTCTCGTTTTACCACCGTAGAACCTGTGGAATTCTACATATTTGCATGCACTCGCCATTTACCCTGGATTACAAATCTCTCTCTCATCACCTATTCTGTTGTTGAACTGAACTTTCATACTTAACCATCTCAAGACTCCAAGCCTTGATTCCCCGGAGCTCAATAGTTTGGGAGTTACATTTACACACATTTATAAACTTAACACTGTTAACTTCTGTTTATCTTGTTTAAGTTGCAATATTACAAGTAGATTCTAATAAAGATAGATTTAACATCAAAACCAGACTCCAGGTGTAGTCTATTGGTGCTGGTTTGTTTCTAAAGCATTATGGTTCGTAAAAAATTTGGGGCGTGCGTCTGGGATATGAACAAATTTGGGGGCTATTGATCGATGAATTATCGATTTGATTGGGGAAATCCCTTTTGATTTATTTGTGTGTGGAAATCAGCAGCAATGGACATTTATAAATTTCTGGAAGTGCCAACCCCTGAGGCATCAGAAAAAGCCGAAAAGAATGAATTGCTGACTGTTGCTACTGGGCTGAATCTTAAGCAGGTAAGGGGGTGTGAAGGACCAGGGCAAGCATAAAACTGGGAGAGGAGGTAAAGGTAAAACAATAGGGGTTTTATTATAAAATATAGGCAACCACCCCCTTTTTCAGAGACTGGGATCCCTGTTTCAAACGGTAATGATGTGCATTTCAATGTGTTCACCTCTCCGTCCTCGATTCTCTAAATGAAAGGGTTATCACATTTGATTTTTCTTTATATGATGACCCAACCATTTCAGGGATCATATTCAGGGATATTGAACTCTCTATAACAAATACTCTCTAACCACTTTGTTAATCCTCTGTGCAAAAAATGTCCATCTTCTGTAGCCCCGTGTTGCCCCAACCACTCACCTCCTACCCCTGTCATTGGCCCCACTTGCAGGTCAACTGTCTGCCGGTGTTCCCCCCCCCCCCCCAATGTGAATCCCTCTGCTCGCCACCATCGTGGGCTCAGACATTTCCACAGATTTCCACCGGGACAAACATCCTGTCCGCCCCCTCTCACACCATCGTTTTCCTTTCAATAAAATCCCTCCTCTCCCTCCCCAGGGAACTAGCATCATACCGACGGGCCGAGCGGTCTCCTCCTACCTCTCGGCGACGCATCAGACTCCGGCCGCAGAAGACGCTTCACAAAAGCCCCAACTTCCCTTGGAGGGAAATGGAAATAAATCAAAAAACGGACATTTACTCCGCTGTGATGTGGAGTTTGAAGCCGGAGCGGGAGGCGAACTCAGCGGGGATAACGCCCTCTGGACTTGTCCACCTCTGCGACTGGTGGTAACAAGTGATTGACATCGCTTTGCACCAATGGGAATAGCGCAGCCCCTGAATCCTCTGTTGACAGCGGTGGGGGAGGGCTGGTCACGCGATTATTAGCCCAGCTATTAAACTGAAAGCCCGAGCTCAGCAGCGCATGGATGACGTAAGACGCTGTGCACGTAAGGGCAGATCGCGGTGTGGGAAGCCTATGCGTGACGTCAGGCACGAGGGGGGTCTGTGTGATGTCACCTGTGGGATGCGCTCGCTTTTAAATGCACCTTAATGTGCGTTTCTTATGATTTCAGAGGGACAACAACATTTATCACGGGTTTCATTACTGAATCCAGTGTTGTGAGATGTAAAGTCCCCTGTTATGTGTCCGGCTGGGCCGTGTTGTTTGGGGGCTATTGATCGATTAATTATCGATTTGATTGGGGAAATCCCTTTTGATTTATTTGTGTGTGGAAATCAGCAGCAGTGGATATTGATAAATTTCTGTAGGTTGGATGACTGAGTGAATCCCTTCCCGCGTACTTCCTCATCCAGGTCATCCACTCTTGGTCTTCCTGGAATCATTCTTTGAAACTTCTCCGGACCCACTCCAATACAAGCACATCCTTTGCTCAGATAATAATTCGGAAGTACAGGTCGGAATCTGCTCACCATACACCAACAGTGATCTGCCCAATGCGTTATAAAGCTATAGTATCGCATCCTTGCTCTTATATTGCTAACATTGCAGTTGTCATCCTTAATCAACTCCATCTGCAAGCAAACCTTTAGCGCCTCTTGCTCAAGGACTCACAAGCACTTATGCACCTCTAATTTTTTTCAAGTTTCTCCCATTTTTTTTCCTACACCCAATTACTTCTACCAAATGTACATGACTTGCATACACTGTATTTCAACTGCTACTTTGCTGGCATTCTCCAGACCTATCGAAGTCCTTCTGCAGACTCCCGCTTTGCTCTAAACTACCTGTCCCGTACCTATCTTTGTATCAACTGCAATGTTCGTCACCAAGGTATCAATTCCGTCATCCATATCATTCAGATTTAACATGAAACGATGCGGTCTCAATACTGACCCCTGCAGAACAGCATTAGTTACCGACAGCAAAACAGAATTGCCCACATTATTCTGACTCTTTCTCCCTTGTCAGTACAAGTTTCTTTCCTGTAATTCCATGAGCTGTGATCCTGTTAAGCAGCCTCACGTGCAGCACCTTAGAAACATAGAAAACCTGCAGCACGTTACAGGCCCTTTGGCTCACAAAGCGATGCCGAACATGTCCTTGCTCTAGAAATGCCAAGGGTTACCTACAGTTCTCTATTTTTCTCAGCTCCGTGTACCTATCCAGGAGTCTCTTAAAAGACCCTATCGTGTCCGCCTTCACCACCATTGCCGGCAGCCCATTCCAAGCACTCACCACTCTCTGTGTAAAAAAACTTACCCCTGACAACTCCTCTGTACCTACTTCCAAGCATCTTCAAACTATGTCCTTTCGTGCTAGCAATTTCAGCCCTGGGAAAAAGCCTCTAACTATCCACACGATCAATGTCTCTAATTTTCTTGAACACCTCTATCAGGTCACCTCACATCCTCCATCACTCCAAGGAGAAAAGACTGAGTTCACTCAACCTGTTCTCAAAAGGCATGCTCCCCTATCCAAACAACATCCTCGTAAATCTCCTCAGCACCCTTTCTATGGCTTCCACATCCTTCCTGTAGTTTGGCGATCAGAACTGAGCACAGTACTCCAAGTGGGGTCTGACCAAAGTCCTATATATCTGGAACATTACATCTCGGCTTTTAAACTCAAGCCTGCGGTTGATTAAGGCCAATGCACAGTATGGCTTCTTAACCACAGAGTCAACCTACATAGCAGCATTGAGTCTCCTATGGACTCCGTCCCCAAGATCCCTCTGTTCCTCCACACTGCCAAGAGGCTTACCATTAATACTATATTCTATCATACTTGACCGAAGAAAATGAACCACATCACACTTCTTTGGGTTGAACTCCATTTGCCACTTCTCAGCCCAGGTTTGCAGACGATCAATATCCCCCTGCAACCTAACCCAACCTTTGTGTCATCAGCAAATTTACTAACCCGTACCTCCACTTCCTCATCCAGGTCATTTATAAAAGTCACTAAGGGTAGGGGACCCAGAACCGATCCCTGAGGCAGACCACTGGTCACCGACCTCCATGCAGAATATGACCAGTCTACAACCACTCTTTGTCTTCTGTGAGCAAGCCAGTTCTGGATGCACAAAGCAATGTGCCCTTGGATCCCATGCCTCCTTACTTTCTCAATAAGCCTTGCATGGGGTACCTTGTTGAAGATCATCTGAAAATCCGAGCAAACAACATACACTGCCTCTGCTTTATCTATCTTGCCTGTTATTTCCGCAAAGTATTCCAAGAGATTTGTCAGTCAAGATTTCCTCGAAACAATCCGGCTGACTTTGGCCTACTTCATCATGTTTCCCCAATTACAGTACCCAAAACACACACTCTTAGTACACTCTAACATCTTCCTGACCACTAAGGTCAGACTAACAGTCCAATAATTTTCATTCTTGTGCCCCCTCTCTTCTTAAAGAGTGGAGTGACATTTGCAAATTTCTGGTCCACCAGAACCGTTCCAAAATCTAGTGATTTGTGATAGATCATTACTCATCACTTGAAGAGAAAACTAAGGGGGAACTTCTTCATTCAGAGGCGGGGAGAGTGTGCACCGAACTGCCAGAGCAAGTGGCAGGGATGATTGTAATCTTTAAGAGAAGTTTGCTTAGGTCACTGGATGAGAAGCATATGGAGGGCTATGGTCCAGGTGGAAGTTGTTGGAACTCGGAAGAGTAATGCTTTAGCACAGACTAGACTGGCCGAATGGCATTTTCCTGTGTTGTAGTGTTTTATGACTCTAATGCCTTCACAATCTGTTCAACTACCTCTTTCTGAACTCTGCGGTGTCTTATCTACCTTCAGGCCTTTCAGCTTCAAAAACACCTTCTCTCCTTGGTAAAAGCATGTATCCTCACTTCTGCCCCAGGTACTGCTGGATGTTTGGCATTTATGTAATAAATTTAACGACACAACTGTAGTGGGTGACTTCAATCTGCAGGAGGATTGGGAAAGTCAGATTGTCGTGAGATCGCAAAAGAGGGGATGTATTGAATGCAAACGGAATGGCTTTTTAGAGCAGCTGATGGTTGAGCCTACTCGGGGAACTGCTATCCTAGATTGGGTGTTGTGTAATAATCCAGATCTTATGAGGGGGGTTAATGTAAAGGAACCATTAGAAGGCAGTGATCATAATATGATTGAATTCCTACTGCAATTTGTGAGGGAGAAGCACAGGCAAGATGCATAGTATCTCAATGGAATGAAAGGGAATTTCAGAGGCGTGAGAGAGGTGATTCCCCAGGTGGATTGGAGAAGGATGCTGGTGGAGATGACGCTAGAGCAGAAATTGCTGACGTTTCTGGGAATAGTTCATAATGTACAGGATAGATATGTCCCACAGACATAGTTCTCAAACAGCGGGGCTAGGCTATCGTGGCTGACAAAGGAAGTTAAGGACTGTATAAAAGCATATAAGGTATTAAAAGTGAGTAGTAGGTTGGATAATTGGGTAGCTTTTAACATCCAACAACCGGCAAATTTAAAATAAAAGCTATAAGGGGAAAGGTGAAATATGACAGCAAACTATACAATAATATAAGCCAGTTATAAAAATATACGAAAGGGAGGCGAGAGTTGATATTGGACCACTGGAAAATGATGCTCATGGGGTACAAATGGGGAAGAGATGGTAGATGAACTTGATAGGTACTTTGCATCCATCTTGTCTGTGGAAGACACCACCAGTGTGCCAGAGATCCGTGAGTGTCAGGGAACAGGAGTGAGTGTCATTGCTATTACAAAGGAAAACGTGCTAGGCAAACTCAGGTTCTTAAAGTGGATAAGTCACCTGGACCAGATGGACTACATCCCAGAGTCCTGAGAGAGGTTGCTGGAGAGATAACAGATGCATCGGTCATGACACGTCAAGAATCACTTGATCCTGGCATAGTCCTGGGGGACAGGAAGATTGCAAATGTCAATCCACTCTTTGAGAAGGGAGGAAGGCAAAGTAAAGCAAATTATAGTCCAGTAGGCCTAACCTCAGTGGCTGGGAAAGCGTGGAGTCATAATAACAGTTGAGGTTTTGGGGTACTAGGAGACTAATGATATAATAAGACAAAGTCAGCATAGGTTCTGTAGAAGGAAATCTTACCTGACAAGTCTGTTACAGATCTTCGAGGAAGTCATAAGCAGGATGGACAAACGAGAGGCATTGGATATCATTTATTTGGATTTTCAGAAAGCATCTGATAAGGTGTCACACATGAAACTGCTTAACAGGATAAAAGTCAGAAGTAATACTGGCATGGATAGAGGAATGGCTGACAGCCAAGAGGCAGTGAGTGGGAATAAAAGGGGCCTTTTCTGGTTGGCCAGCAGTGACTTGTGGTCTTCAGGGGTCAGTATTCGGTCCACTACTTCTCACATGGTTTGTCAGTGATCTGGATAATGGAACTGATGGGGTTGTGTGGCTCAGACTGTGGGAAGAGATTCACCACATCATCTCACCTAGTGACTCACCAGTCAGTTCACACTGCAGTGAGGGATTTCACCTGTTCAGTCTGTGGGAAGAGATTCACTCAGTCATCTAACCTACAGAGACACCATCATGTTCACACTGGGGAGTAGCTGTTCACCTGCCCAGACTGTGGGAATAGATTCACTCGATCTTTCAACCTACAGAGTCACCAGCGAGTTCACACTGGGGAGAGGCTGTTCACCTACTCAGACTGTGGACAGGGATTCACCAAATCATCTCACCTAGTGACTCACCATTCAGTTCACACAGCAGAGAGGGATTTCACCCGCTCAGATTGTGAGAAGGGATTCACTCAGTCATCTGATCTGCTGGCATACAAGTGAGTTCCACTGGGGAGAGGCCTTCGACCTGTGAATGTGGGAAGGCATTCACACGATCATCTCATCTATTAAAACACCAGCGAGTTCACACCAGTTAGAGGCTGATCGTCTGGTCAGACTTTGGGAAGAGATTCTCTCAACCGTCTCCACCAAGGCTGCATCATTGTGTTCCACTGGGGAGAGGCCATTCACCTGCTGTGAATATGGGAAGGGATTCACTCAGTAATTTAACCTTGTAACACACGACTGGGTTCACATTGGGGAGAAAGTTTCAATAAGCTGTAGGCTGGATATTTGTCCATCCCCGTTGCTGAATGCAATTTCGAGAGTGACTGGGGGAGTCTAGTACAAGAGGGCATGACTTAAGGTTTGCAGGGCGCCCATTCAGAACAGAGATGCGGAGAATTTTTTTTAGTCAGAGGGTGGTGAATCTGTGGCATTTGTTGCCATGGGTGGCAGTGGAGGCCAAGTCATTGGGTGTGTTTAAGGCAGTGATTGATAGGTATCTGAGTAGTCAGGGCATCAAAGGTTATGGTGAGAAGGCGGGGGAATGGGACTAAAGGGCAGATTGGATCAGCTGATGATGAAATGGTGGAGCAGACTCGATGGGCCAAATGGCCGATTCTGCCCCTGTGTCTTATGGTCTTATGTGATTTTTTTTCTCATTTGTGTTATTCCTCTTCCTCTTTCTGTCCAAAGTCGTGTTAATCTCAGTGGGTTTGAGTGTAAATATTCTTTTCTAAACTTGTTATTTCAGTTCTTACTTATCTTTGTAAATTTTACTGATTGAAGTGGGACTAAGATATTTTCAGTTAAAAAAGTCAATGTCGGTATTGATGGAAGTGTTTATTGCCTTTGTTGTAATTGTTAACTATTGAGCTCTGTTCGGCAGTTTTTTAAAGCCTTGAAATAAAATTTGTCGACGATTTTCCCAATATTGCACTACTTTCTGTTGTTTTTGCTTGTTGACTTTTCAGATACGTGGTTATCACGAGTCCCGGTGAAGGGTCATGGCCGGAAATGTTGATTCCCATCCATAGATGCTGCCTGACCTGCTGAGCTTCTCCAGCACTTTGTGTGAATTTCTCTTGATTTCTTGCATCTGCAGGTCTTCCTGTTTCCCAGATATTTATATGTTTAGTGAAATAACAAGCCGACCGTGGGGTTGTGTGACTCTGTTGGTGAAATATTAAATAAAATCATTAAATAAGAGGTGGCATAGGGTTGGGCGGTGTAGAATCTGTGGGTAGTATTAAGAAATAGCAAATGTACAAAAAGACCCTGATGGGAATTGTATAGTGACCCCAAAACAGTAGTAAGTATGTGGTCCACAAATTTCAATGAGAGATAGAAAATGAGTGCCAAAAGGGCAATGTTACAATAGTCATGGGGGATTGTCATGCAGATGATTAGGAAAATCAGGATGGTGTTGGTCTCAAGAGGAGGAATTCCTAGAATGTCTACAAGATGCTTTTTTAGAGCAGCTCGTGGCTGAGCCCACTTGGGGATCAGCTATTCTGGATTGGGTGTTGTAATGAACCGGAATTAATTAGGTCACTTGAGTTCAAGGAACCCCCTTCGGGACAAGTGATCTTAATCTGATCAAATTCACCCCGACATTAGAGAAGGAGAAACTAAAGTCAGATGTGGAATAAAGAGAATTAGAGAGGAATGAGAGAAAAAATTGTCAAAATTGATTTGAAAAGAACACGGGCAGGAATGAAAACAGAGCAACAATGGCTGGAATTTCTGGAAGCAATTCGGAACTCACAGAGAGGAAGTGGTATTCTAAAGGTAAGGTGACAAAACCGTGGCTGATAAGAGAAACCAAAGACAACATATAAAACAAAGAGAGGGCACAGAACAAAAATTACTGGGAAGTTAGAGGATTGGGAAGCTTTTAAAAATGATCAGAGTGCAACTAAAATCATTAAAAAGGAAAAAATAGAATACTTAGGTGAGCTAGCCAGAAATATTAAAGAGATATCATTTTTTCTTCAGGTACGTACAGTGTAAAAGAGAGGCAGAATTGGATATCAAACCACTGGGGAATGATGCTGGAGAGGTAGTAATGGGGTGGGGGTACAAGGTGATGGCTGATGTACTGAATCAGTATCGTACTCTTTGGAAGACGCTGGCAGGAGTATCGAAGTCCCAGATGTCAGTGGTCAGAATGTGTAAAGTTACGTTACTCGGGGGAAAGTAGAAGGAAAGGCGATGAGCTGTGATTTTTTTACTGGAAGGAGAAATCGATATTCATGCCTTCAGGTTGGAGCTATGCAGTTGGAATATGATGTGTTTCATTTCAACCCTGAGGCTGTCACGTTGAACAACTCCAGCCATTGCTATTCTGCCATCATCCCTGCTAGTGTCCCCTTCCAATCAACTTCGGTAAGCTCTTCTCCCTTGCCTCCGTAGTTCCCCTCACCCCACTAATAATGATGCATCTTGTTGTACCTTTCCCTTCTCAAAGTGCAGGGTGAATTGCAACAAGTTATGATCACAGCGTCAACATGTTTCCTTTACCATAATCTCCCTAATCAAATTTGGTTCTTTTGACAACACCCAATACAGAATCAACATTTCTCAAGAGGGCACAATTACAAGCTATTCTAAAAGCATCTCATTAGTATTTTCCAAATTCCCTCTCTTGTGATCAAGCACCAACCTAATTTTCATAATCTACCTCCAGCCATCCCACTCATGGACTATTTGTCTCACTCCCATCGGGGGTAGATATGCAGCGTCCTCACCAGGACTACCAGCCTCTGGGACAGCTACTTTTCCCAAGCAGTAAAGCTGATAAATATCTCTACCCTCTAACCCACACTTCCACAACACCAAACACCTCTACTTTAACATTTCCTGTCTGTCATCTTATATGCAGGCATCCTATGCCGAGCGTCACTTTATGAACATACAATCAATCCGTGCACTGTATATAAGCAGTGGATATATGTTGCTACTATTGTGTTTCTGTATTGCCTTGGAACTGGAGTAATAATTATTTCAACCTCATTTACACGTGTCTGCTGGAAATGGAATTAAACAACCCTGAATCTTGAAGAAACATTTCAGCAGCTGCAGCGTCACATTTCTGTCTCTCAGCGTTTTTGCGGCAGAGCGCCATCGGGTGACAATGGAGTCCACCGATCTGGGGGTCCTGTTATTATGGCAAATCACCACTAAGGGGCAGTGTTGTCCATAAGAGGGAGCGGTTTACAGCGGTAGAGTTGTGTAGTGGACTGGAAGCCAACTGCAAGTGGATGAAGTGCCAGACCTGCCCCTAACCACTCTCCTCACCACTAGTCAGGGTCCCAAACAGTCCTTCCATTTGAGGCAACTTTTCAACATCGTGCCTGTTGGGATCATCTACTGTTTCCAGTTTTCCAGGTGTGACCTCCTCGACATTAGTGAGACCCGATGTAGTCTCTGCATTCTGCACTCTGTCCCGATGAGATTCTGCAGATGTTGGAGATGCAAAGTAACAGACACAAAATGTTGGAGGAAGTCAGGAGGTCAGGTAGCTTCTATAGAGGGGGATAAAGCAAAACAGAGATTTCCTGCCGGGACCCTTCATCAGGACTGGAAGTGGGGAGGAGCCGGAATAAGATGGTGCGGGGAGTGGAAAGAGTCCAAGCTGGTAGATGATAGGTGAAGCCAGATAAGAGTGAAGGTGAGTGGGTGGGGGAGGTGGGAGATGAAGTGAGACGCTGTGAGGTGGTAGGTGGAAAATGCAAAGGGCTGAAAAGGAGGAATCTGATAGGAGAGGAGAGCGGACAATGGGGAAGTAAAGGGGAACCAGACGGAGAAAATCCGCAGCGGAGGAGAGAGAAGTGAGGAGACAGAATGGAGGAGACTGGCGTGTGGGTTGATGAAATGAAAACATGGAGATAGAAGTTAAAGATATCGATGTTCATGCCATCCGGATGTAATATGAGGTGTTGCTCCTCCAACCAGAGAGTGCACTCATCGTGTTAGTTAAACAATGAACCGGAAGGGAGAGTGGATTAATAATTTTCCCCTGGGATCTCTATTAAATCAATCCTCTCTCACCTTAAACCAGTCCTCTCTGGTTGTTGATTCCACAAAAATGGGGTAAAAGAAAAAAATAAACTTAGAAAACCTACAGCATAATACAGGCCCTTCGGCCCACAAAGTTGTGCTGAGCATGCCCCTAAATTAGAATTTACGAGGGTCACCCATAGCCCTCTATTTTTCTAAGCTCCGTGTACCTATCCAGTAGTCTCTTAAAAGACCCTATCGTAGCCGCCTCCACCACCATTGCCGGCAGCCCATTCCAAGCACTCACCACTCTGAGTATAAAACTTACCCCTGACATCTCCTCTGTACCTGCTCCCAAGCACATTAAACCAGTGCCCTCTGTGGCAGCCATTTTAGCCCTGAGGAAAAGCCGCTGACTATCTACACGATCAATGCCTCTCATCATCTTGTACACCTCTATCAGGTTACCTCTCATCCTCAGTCGCTCCAAGGAGAAAAGGCCGAATTCTCTCAACTGCGCACATTCTCCGTTTTTGTACACTTATAGTTTGGAACACCTGCATAATGTCGGCCTCATTAGTAAGTCTTCGGAATCTGTTGAATTTATAACACTGCTAGTGTACTGTAGAGAGTCATCTCAGGCCTGCTAAACCCTACCACTGATTCTGTTCCAAGACTGTCCTTTTAAATCCTCCCCTGTTGTTCCCCTCTCGTTCTCCCTGTGGAATGGGTTTCAGTCACCACTTTCTGGGTGAAGAGGTTCCCCTTGAATTCCCTGCAGACTGAAGAAGACGAGCTGACTGCAGTTCTGTCCAACATGTTCTTCGCCCCTCTCATCTCTGGACTGAGGAAGAATTACTTTGGTAGTTAACTTCCTTATTCACGACTCATTTCCACATTATGGGTCATTTTCCCTGCTTCTAAAAGTTGTTGAAAACACCCGTCCTTTAAAGACTGAAAGCGGAATGGGGAACCACCTGTCAGATGTTCAACGAAGCAGGGTCAGAAACCCAAGGGGGGTCTACACAGGGCAGAGTTTGGGGCTCTGGGCAATGGTCGGGTGAGGAAGAGAAGGGAATCAGTAGTGGGACGTGGCAACGAATGACAGAGTCGCAACATTTGGAAGCTGATTGACAGAGAAAATCTTTCGGTTGTCTGACTGATGACACAAACAATGCCTGTGGTGCGGTACTCCACTGGTCGAGGAACACAGGTGTGCTGGGAATGGTTTAATCTGTTGGGGGAGTTGTTCCTGTTTGTTTATCCTATAATATTATATCCGGATGGTTATTATGGATTGTCCTATCTGAAATAATGTATTGATTATCATATAATTTGTAAGATTTTGACACTAAAACTGTATCGGGCTTGAATTTATGGTACCTCTATGAAGTGATGGAGGGCATTCATGAGTTTGTATTTTAAAGCAAGATTTTGGTGAATGATATTTGCCATTTGTTTGTACCTTTGTAAGTAATGTGATTGAGTTACTGCTGCAGGATCCTGGAATGTGTTGGATTGTGTCTGGTTTCTCTGGCATTTTCTGCACTTACTGCCTTGTTTGTTTATATTTCATGTATTTTTGATGTTTTCCCCCTTTTGTAAAACATCTTGTCCTGTATTTCTGCAGGGAACCCCTTTTTGAGAGTCTCCAACTCTCAGTCAGGTGCCCAAGGCTTCCTTGTCACCATCTAGTCTGCTCAGATCGTTGGGATGTCTCCCATGGAGGATCGTACTCATTCCACTGGTTAATGTTTTCTTCCAGAGTGATGATTTATTGTTCTGAGTTGGCCTCTCATTTAAGTTTTCTGGTCTGTATTTCTTATCACGATTGCATATACACACATGGAGTGCTGAATCCTGTTCATTTTTGATGAAAATATATACTTAAAAGTTTTATCTGTTTTTTCTTGTTTTTTTAATTGAAGTTCATCATCAAACATTTCCAGAAGATGTATCTCAGATATTGTAGATATATATCATATAATCATATATGCCACAAATCTCCGCATAGAATTTATCTGAGGTATACACTTATAGAAAAGAGTGAAAGAAAAAACAAGCAAAAGGAAAAAAAAAACTTTGTACAAGTCGGGAGTGATCTTTTTTTTTACAACATATTCATTGATTTGTGAGAATAAAATCAGGCCTATGAGGCATTATGTAGTTAAACCATTTTTCCCAGTATGAATCAATTTGTTCCAGATTATGATTATCTTCTCCATTTTGTAAATGTCCATTGTAATTTCCATCCATGCATTTAAAGTTGGGCTCTCCTGTGATAACCATTTCCTAGTAACAGTCTTTTTACCAGCCGCCAACAATATATTCATTAAATATTTATCTTTTTTTCAACCATTCTTGATGTATATATCCAAAATATATGGACTTACTCCCCAAGGGTATTTCACATTTAAAGATGCCAGGTCGGGCATTGTGTATCCCCCTCCAATAGTCTTTGATAACAGGGCAGTCACAAAAAATATAATAATGATTTGCATTTCGATTTCCAGTTTCTCCAGCAAACAGCGAGGTTACTATCATAATGGGATTTCTAAAAGGGTGTAATAAAATATCTTATCAAGTTTTTCAGTCCGAACTCCCTCCATTTCTGAGAACTGGTACACTTCCATTGATACCTCCATTGTCCATTCTTCCTCAGATATAATTTCTCTCCTTGCTTCTCCCATTTTGTTTTAATGTATGAAGTCAAATGTATTTTAAGATTTGACAAACCCTTATTCATGCTTGAAATAATTCTACTACCGTTATCTGAATTATATGCTTTTCTAAATAGCTCTAACATGCATATACTTGCCTTGATTACAATTTTAAGCATCCTATTAACATACTGACGCATCTATATATACTGATAAAAATCTTGTTTTTCTAAATGTTTCTCTTTCAGCATTTCAAAGCTGAACAGTGTTCCTTCTTTCATTATGTTGCAAAGAACTGTTATTCCTTTAGCTGTCCAGTCCTTAAATCTAGCATCCAATTTATTTGGTGTAAAATCCGAGTCATATGCACACCATTTAAGAATTGCAGTATCTCGCTCGAGATTATATTCTTTTATAGTAGTTTTCCATATTTTAAGAGTCAATTTCACCCATGGATTATCAATAGTATTTATGTACCTTTGCAAGTTATTATCAGCCAAAACTGCTTGCATGGGGATGGGAAGTACTCGCTCCTCAATGTTTTTCCATTGAGCGTCATATGATGGGTTGCTCCAGCATATCACAGCTCTCAACTGTGCTGCAAAATAATAACCTCTAAGAGAAGTTAGGCCGCATCCACCCTTTTCCTTTGCTAATTGCAAAGTTTTGAGACGAACTCTAGGCCTTTTACCTTGCCAAATATACCTTGATAACATCTTGTTCCATTCATTGAATTGATTTTGATTAATATCTATTGGTAGGGTCTGAAAGAGATATAACAGTCTGGGCAGTATATTCATTATAATAGACTCAATCCTTGAACTG
Source organism: Hemitrygon akajei (assembly GCF_048418815.1). Classification (NCBI taxonomy): domain Eukaryota; kingdom Metazoa; phylum Chordata; class Chondrichthyes; order Myliobatiformes; family Dasyatidae; genus Hemitrygon; species Hemitrygon akajei. The sequence continues at coordinate 66,743 of NW_027332130.1, read as the reverse complement.
AAACTAAAAGAAAGGAATCAGGTTCCATCTTGCTAGATATTCCTTAATGTTTTTTTTTATATAAAGGCTGATAATTACATTCTGATAATGTTGCCTAATCTTTTGGCATAATGATGCCCAAATATTTGAAAGACTCTGTTTGCCATGCCCAGGGATATCTACTTTCAATTTCTCTTGGTGGGCTATAGTAATATGAAAGTAATTGGGTTTTATCTGTGTTGATCTTGTATCCTGATAATTGACCATATTGTTCAAAGGATTGCATCAATCAGGTAGAGTATGTTGGTTGCCCTAGATAGATCAAAATGTCATCCACATAACAAGCCAATTTATGCTCTGTCCCTTTACTAGTAATTCCCCATTTTGTCTGATGTATTGAGCAAATGGTTCCAGATATAATGCGAAGAGTAGTGCTGACCATGCACAACCCTGTCTTGTGCCCCTTTCCAGGGTAAGACTATTTGATAAATATCCATTGATTTTAATCCTAGCGGTAGGGTTGTCATATAGTGCCTGTATAGTTTTAATAATTGTTATGGAAACCAAATCTATGTAAAACTCTGTAAAGAAAATTCCAATTAACCGAATCAAATGCCTTTTCAGCGTACACGCTTATCACTATTGCTTTGATTTTATTTTTTTGTATATATGATCCATAATGTGAAGTATCCTTCGTATATTGTGCAAACACGAGGAAATCTGCAGATGCTGGAAATTCAAACAACACACACACAATGCTGGTGGAACACAGCAGGCCAGGCGGCATCTATAGGGAGAAGCACTGTCAACGTCTCAGGCCGAGACCCTTCGTCAGAACTAACAGAAAGGAAAGATACTAAGAGATTTGAAAGTAGGAGGGGGAGGGGGAAATGCGAAATGATAGGAGAGGACCGGAGGGGGCGGAGTGAAGCTGAAAGCTGGAAAGGTGATTGGCAAAAGTGATACAGAGCTGGAGAAGGGAAAGGATCATGGGACAGAGGCTTAGGGAGGAAGAAAGGGGGAGGGGAGCACCAGAGGGAAATGGAGAACAGGCAGAGTGATGGGCAACTAAATATGTCAGGGATGGGGTAAGAAGGGGAGGAGGCGCATTAACGGAAGTTAGAGAAGTCAATGTTCGTGCCTTTCTTTCTCCCTTATCACTATTGCTTTGATTTTATATGAATTTGTATACAAGTTCCCTCTCTTCAGCAAGAGTCATTCCTTTGCCGCCCGGCTGGCAGTTTCCGCAGCCGCAATCCCCGCATTTTGACTCGCATGCTACGCCGATACTATCCCACTTCCGATTTCCATGCTCGATTTCCACAGCGGTTTTCTAGAACACGGAAGATGTCATCTGCAGTTTTATAAGTACTGAGGCAAAGGTCTCTTCTGACTTTGTCGTCAAGACTGTCCAGCAGTTGAACCTTTTTCACCTCTCTTGAACCGGTCGGCTCTCCCTGCCTCTAGAGTGTTTCCCAGTCCTTTCTCCACCTGTGAAAATCACGTCTGCTGCCAGGAAACTTGGGAAGGGCCGTCGGTTTCAGTCTGATGGCTGGCGTGGGAAAATTGGAGGAAAAGCCCAATGCTGTCGGTGTTAGTCTTTCAGCATCCTCCTTTCTCCTTGCCTGTATGAAGTGGGCCTTCTTGGAAACCAACTTAGGGACGTTGAGTTCGAGCCCCTTTAGGCGACTCTGAAGGTGCTTCCGATCCCCTGGCGGGATCCATCGTTCCCACCTCCTTTGCTGTCTTTACCAGTCCTTGCAGGTGGTTAAGCATGAAGACATACGCCTCCTGGTGGCCATCGGGTTGTACAGCAGCGACGTCTTCACATTCATCCTCTGCTGCTTGTAGTACTGTGAGCAACTCAACATTTCCAAAGTTGGTCCAAAGAGTCTCCTGGATCAGCCTTCTGATTTCCTTTAGTTTCAACTCTCACTCATTTGCCGTCTTTGCCAGGTCAGCTTTTTGCTGTTCAGTTGACACAGCTACTTTCTCTGTGTTCAGCTCCGCCTCCCGTTCTGCAGTGAGTCCGGCCTCCGCATCATCATTGGCTTCCATGACTCTCTCGGCTTCCATTGTGAGTTTATTGAAACTCACTCTGAGCTCCTCTTCAGTCTTCATAGGTCTTCATAGGTCTCAGCATGTCTTCATAGGTCCTGGTAATACTGTTGGCCAGACGAGAAAACAATCTTTTTGCTGTCATTCTCTCTAGCTTGAGTTGCTCAACCGATTTCCCAATAGCTTGATCAAACATGTTTGATTCCCTCTGCAGGCTGTTCACAGGTGAGAGTACAACTTTTTTGGTGATGCTTTGATGTTGTTTTATCTGAACTTGATTCCCTTCCTTTTTCAGGACTCCAGGTTAACCGGATTCCACTCAATGACCAAACAACTTTCCTTCTTTTTCCTTTTTTTATTTTTATTTTTGCAAGTGTGGCAGCTCATAGTTCTTATTTATTAGTCAGTAGTCATAAATAATCAGTCATGTCAGTTATTAGTCTAGTCAAGATTAGTCATAAGGCAGTAGCATTAGCATTCACCTTTGCATTAAGATTAGGTGAAAAACTGGCTGCCTGTCGGACTTCGGAGATGATTTCGGACCTGCACTTCCGTTTCTCTACTGGACCGTTATGGTTCCAAACTGGGTGAACGTTTGCGAGCTCTTCTTAAGCCTCGCGCCATTTTCAAGAAGTGCCTGTGTGCGATGATCCCGATGGCGGAGTTAACCCAAACGCAGTGACAGCAGTGCTCCTTTCCCTGAAACAGTCTCAACAATTATTTAAAGTTCGGCATCTTACCGTGGGTTGTGACGCTGCTCCTGGCTGGCGATGTGACGCTGCTCTCGGACTGCTACTGTGACGCTGCGGGTTCTGCCCAAATGTTCTGGGCAGAAACCACCCTCAGGCAGCAGGTTCCGTCCTCTCTACCAGTGAATTCTTGCTCTTTCTTAATACCTTCCTGAAACTCCAGTTTGACTTGACAATGATGCACACTTGGTGGAGGTGGCCGAGAGAATCTCTTCCCAAAGTCTGAGCAGGTGATCAGCCTCTACCCAGTGTGAACTCGCTGGTGTCTCAGTAGATTAGATGACAGCGTGAATCCCTTCCCACAGTCTGAGCAGGTGAACGGCCGCTCCCCAGTGTGAACTGACTGGTGTGCCAATAGTTTGGACGACTGTGTGAATCCCTTCCCACAGACTGAGCAGGTGAATGGCCTCTCCCCAGTGTGAACTCGCTGGTGGTTTTGTAGATCAGATGATTGAGTGAATCCTTTCCCACATTCTGAGCAGGTGAATGGCTTCTCCCCAGTGTGAACTCGCTGGTGTCTCTGTAAGGTGGATGAATGACTGAATCCTTTCCCACATTCTGAGCAGGTGAATGGCCTCTCCCCAGTGTGAACTCGTTGGTGACTGTGTAGGGTGGATGAATGACTGAATCCCTTCCCACAGTCTGAGCAGATGAACGGCCTCTCCCCAGTGTGAACTCGCTGGTGTTTTTGTAGATCAGATGACTGACTGAATCCCTTCCCACATTCTGAGCAGGTGAACGGCCACACCCCAGTGTGAACTCGCTGGTGTGCCTTCAGTGTGGATGAGCAAGTGAATCCCTTCCCACAGTCTGAGCAGGTGAATGGCCTCTCCCCAGTGTGAACACGCTGATGTACCTTCAGTTTAGATGAGCAAGTGAATCCCTTCCCACATTCTGAGCAGGCGAACAGCCGCTGCCCGGTGTGAACTCGCTGGTGAGCCATTAGGCCAGATGACTGAGAGAATCCATCCCCACCAATTCAGCAGATGACCAGTGTGAACTGACTGGTGTGTCCACAGGTGGGAAAACCGACTGAACCCCTTCCCACACACAGAATAGATGAATGACCTTGCCCAACGTGAACCTTCAGTTGAGATTACCGAGTGAATCCATTCTCACAGTCTGAGCAGGTGAACGGCCTCTCCCCTGTGTAAAATGACGGACATGTCAGTTGGTCAGATGACCGAGTGAATCCCTCCCCACAGTCTGAGCAGGAAGGATGGCTGGTTGAATCTCTTGCTCCTTAAATATCTAGACAGAGACAGCACAACTGGTGTGTTGTGTTTGAATTCCCATAGACAAATTCCTTGTCGATTTTAACCTGTAAAAAGATTTAAAAATCCATCAGTGGGTGAAGGACAACATTTGAGATGAGATCACTTGAGTTGCCAAGGTGTGATCTGACATCACACTGTTACAGTAAGGTCCAACACATTGGAGAGCGAATTCTCCTTCAAACTGGGCACAGTGCTGGTATCTGGAACGACCCTCAAACCCTCTGATGTTCTGTAAGAATGGGGCACTTATGCCATCTCCAATCTGTGACTTGGCTCTGTTTGACTCTGTCCATTTGAATTATTCCCTCTTCCCACTGAGCTGAAAGGGTGCCTGGCCCCACAGTAACAGAAACCCTCTCACACAAATAGCCTTTGTTGACGTGTAGCTGGGGTTTTCCTTTATGTAATGTTCATTTAAAGTGCCACAGTTTCAATGCCATGTCAATATCTCCTGACCTGGCTGGTGGCGTAGTGGCATCAGTGCCAGACTTCGGGACGAAAGGTCCTGAGTTCGAATCCAGCTGGCTCCCCTGCACGCTTTCCTTCCGTGCTGGGTTATGAGCTGGTGATCTCTTTGGAAACTCACCCGGCAGAAGTTTCCCCTCATGTTCCCCTTAACATTTCACCTTTCACCCTTAACCCATGGCCTCTGGTTGTAGTCGCACCCCATCTCAGTGGTAAAAGCCAGCTTGCATTTACACTATCTATAAACCTCTAAATAGTCATATAACTCCATCAAATCTCCCCTCAATCTTCTACATTCCAAGGAATGAAGTCCTGGCCTGTTCAATCTCTCCTTATAACCCAAGTCGTCCAGACCTGGCAACATCCTTGTGAATTTTCTCTGAACTCTTTCAAAGTCTTTACATCTTTCCTGTAGGTTGCTGACCAAAACTGCACTCAATACTCCAAATTAGGCCTCACCAATGTCTTGTACAAAGTCAACATAACATACCATTCAGTACTTTGGTTTATGAAGGACTATGTGACAAAATCTTTCTTTCCGTCCCTATCAAACTGTGACACCACTTTCAGTGAAATATAGACCTGTATTCCCAGATCCCTTTCCTCGACAACACTCCTCCATGTCCGACCAGTCACTGTGTAAGACCCACCCTGGTAGGTCTCACCAACATGCAACACCTCGCACTTGTCTGCATTGAATTCTGTTTTCCATTTCTCAAGCCATATTTCCACCTGGTCCAGTTCGCACTGCAAGCCATGATAGTCTTCTCGCAGTCCGCTGAATCCCCAGTCTCGGTTTCATCCACAAATTTGCTGATACCTAACCATCTTATCATCCAGATTACTGATATAGATGAGAAACAACAACAGATCCAGCACTGATCCCTGTGGCAACCACTAGTCACAGGCCTCCAGTCAGAGAGGCAACCATCTGCTATCACACTCTGGCTTCTCCCAAAGACAGTGTCTCATCCAATTTACTATCTCGTCTTGAATGCTGAATGACTTAACCTTCTTGACCAACCTCCCGTATGAGACTTTGTCAAGTGCCTTGCTAACGTCCATGTAGACAACATCCACTGCCTTGCCTTCATCCACTTCCCTGATAACTTCCTCAAGAGACTGGTTAGACATGACCTACCATGCACAAAGCCATGCTGTCTATCCTTAATCAGTCCACATCGATCCAAATACTTATATATCCGGCTCCTGCACATATGTTTTAATAACTTTCCTACTACTGATGTCAAGCTCACTAACGTAACATTTTCTCGTTTCTCCTTAGAGCCCCTCTCGAACAGTGGAACAACATCGGCTGTCCTCCAATCCTCCAGTACCTCACCTGTCACTAAGGATTATTTCAATATCTCAGCTTGGACCCCGACAATTTCTGCACTTGTCTTCTGCAGGGTCCGAGTGAACAACTTGTCAGGCCCTGGGGATTGATCCACGCTAATTTGCCTGAAGACAGCAAACCCCTCCACCTCTGTAATCTGTCCAGGGACTCTGAAGTTGATGTTGCTTTGCCTCACCTCTATCGACTCTGTGTCCATCTCCTGAGAAAATACGGATGCAAAACAACTATTTAAAACCTCCGCCATCTATTTGTCTCCCGTATAGATTACCATTCTGATCGTCCAGAGTGGGCATGTTTCTGTTCTGACCTTCTCCATGTTTCTGTGACAGAGAAGCTGGCCACACCTGACTGGAAGGGGAATCTGGTAGGAGTGACGACAGAGCAGCAATGGCTGGAGTTTCTGGGAGCAACTTCGGAGCTGAGTGATAGACACATCCCAAAGAAGTGGAAGAAATGGAAAGGTAGGAGGACACAACCATGGCTGAAATGAGAAGCCAAAGTCAACATAAAAGCCAAAGAGAGGACAAATAATAGAGCAAAAACTATTGGGAAGCTTTTAGAAACCAACAGAAGACAACTAAAGAAAGTCAAATGAGCTCAGGGTGTGGATATATGATATTGTAGTCATTAATGTGTCTTGGTAGCACCCAACAGCCTGAGGAATTTAGAGGAACAAAATATCTGGGGCCTCGATATCTCTTGAAAACAAAGGTTCCCTGCACCAGTTACCTTTCAACTTTTATTTTGGCAGGCACATACAAACTTTACACCCTCAAAATTTCACTTCTGAAGAACCCCCACTCACCAAGTACTCCTTTGCCAGAAAACAGCCTGTCCCAATCCACCCTTGTCAAATCCTTGCAAATACCATAAAAATTGATCTTTCTCCAATTTAGAATCTCGAGAGGTTCAGATCTCTGTTTTTCGGTACTTACTTGGAATCTCATGGCATTATGATCACTATACACAAAGTGTTCCCATACACTAATTTCTGTCACCAGCCCTGGATCGTTTCCCAACAGCTTATTGCACACTTCTACGCCGGATGTTTTACGTACAGATTAAGGCTCATTTGAGAAACTCTACCCCATCTAGTCCTTTTACAGTATGGGAGTCCCAGTCAATATATGGAAAGTTAATATCACTGACTATATCAACTATTGCTTCTTGGTGTAGTCTGTGAACTCTCTACAAATTTGTTCCTCTAGATCCCTCAGACTGTTGAGTGCAACCAATTCCCAGTAATGCCTACAATATCATAATTCCATGCCCTGGGCTCATCTGGCTTTGCTACGATGCTTCTTGCATTGTGATTTCCACAGCTCAACACATCTATTGCACCATGCTCAAGCATTTGATTACTGACTCTGTCTGAGGTCTGAACAACATCTGTCTGGTGTCAAGAAAACAACCTTTCCTTCAATGTCAGAAAAACCTCTGACGCTGAATTTTGTGGTGAGGACGCAGGAAAGGTTTTCTTCTGATGACTCTTCCATGAAGGTCAAGTTTGTGCAGGTGTTGCTGCACAGTAGAACAGTGCACCACCACTCCAGAGGCTGCTAAATCTTCCTGAAGGTCTTTTTACAGTCAAACAGGGGTTTTGATTTGCCTTTCCAGCGATCCTACGAGTAGTTCTCTCAGAAAGTTTTCTTGGTCTTCCAGACATCAACTTGACCTCCACCATTCCTGTTAACTGCTATTTCTTAATTACATTACGAACTGAGGAAACGGCTACATGAAAACACTTTGCTATCTTCTTATAGCCTTCTCCTGCTATGTGGGCATCATTTATTTTAACTTTCAGAGTGCTAGGCAGCTGCTTAGAGGAGCCCATGGCTGCTGATTGTTGGGACAAGGTTTGAAGAGACAGGGTATTTATAAAGCTTTGCGATTTGCATAACCTGGCCTGTCCTAACGACGACTGTGAACAAGCTATTGACCTAACAAGCTAATTCAGGTCTGAGACCTTGGTAAAATTTAACTGAGAGCTCAAATCTCTTGGGGTGCCCAAACTTTTCCATGGTGCTCCTTTCCTTTTTCTCACTCTAAAATTGTATAAAACATAATAGTACACTAATATTGCTTAAATTTGGAAAATAATATTTCATCTTTATGAATTTTGGAGACCAGTTCACCTTCTACTCACTTATTCACAGTAACAGGAAGTTTGACCAGTGGTGCCCAGCCATTCGCATACCGCTCTATGGGATGAGGTGCAGAGCACGGGGTGTGACGGGAGAGGGGGGGAGGAGGAGGAGGAGGAGGAGGAGGAGGAGGAGGAGGAGGAGGAGGAGGAGGAGGAGGAGGAGGAGGAGGAGGAGGAGGAGGAGGAGGAGGAGGAGGAGGAGAACTGAGAGAGGGCAAAGAGGGAGAATGCATGGGATGAGTGTTAGATTTAGAGGGTGAGAAAGAGGGGAAGACAGTGTGGGATACAGGAGCCAGCAGGCGACCAGAACAGAAAACAATACTTCAGGTGGGATCTGACCAGGGTCCTAAATAGCCTCAACATTACCTCTCGGCTCTTAAACTCAATCCCATGATTAATAAAGGCCAATGCACCGTATGCTTTCTTAACCACAGAGTCAACCTGCGCAGCTGCTTTGAGTGTCCTGTGGACTCGGACCCCAAGATCCCTCTGATCCTCATATATAAAGACCATTACTGAAGATCTACAACCTACAAGGATCCTTGTTATAAATTCCACTTTGCATTTAAATATTGTTGATGTATGTATGGGATGAGGTGCAAAGTGAGGGGTGTGACAGGAGGGAGGGAGAGAGAGGAGAGCGAGAGAGAGATTGAGAGAGGGAGAGGGGGTTGAGAGACTAAGAGAGAGAGAGAAGAGGGTGAACGCGTGGGGTGAGTGGTGCATTTAGAGGGTGACAAAGAGGGCAAGACAGTGTGGGATACGGGAGCCAGCAGGGAGAGTGTTTGGGGGGGAGGGGGGATGTAGGGAGACAGATAGAGAGGAAGAGGGCTGGAAATGGAGGAGGTTACAGAGTGGTGGAGGTGAGTGAGTGAGAGAGAGTTAGAGGGAGCCGAGAGAGTGTGCGAGAGGGGGAGATGGAGATGGGAAGGCAGAGGGTGACTGAGAGTGAGATGGCGGGTGATAGGGGTAGGGGCAGGGATTGTGGGATGGGAGGGAGAGAATGGAAGAGTAAGAGAACCAGATAGATAGAGGGGAGAGAGTGTGAGAGAAATGAAGAGAGGTATGAGAGAGTGAGGAGATGAAGAGAGACGAGAGAGGAGTACGATTTGTTACTAGAGGAGTAGAGAGAGTGGTGATAGAGAAGGAGAGCATGAGGAAAGGGGTGAAAGAGTGGGAGGCTGGTCGAGTAGCAGTGTAACTGAGAGGGATAGGGAAGAGAAGAGGGGAGGGAGAGTGGCGGTGAAGAAACAAGAATGATTGAGGGGCGATGATAAGGAAGGGGTGAGGGAAAATTGAGACAGTGAGGGAGAGAGGGAGCAAGAAGGGAGGGCTGGAGTAGAGGAAGAGGAACTGTGAAGAGGGTGTGGTGAGGGAAATGGGGTAAGTAGCTAGGGGTGAGGGAGAAAGACAAGGAGATGGTATGTCTGATTAGAATTATTAGACTAACTATTTATTTAGTCCCCAGTTGCAGGGTCATTAATCATGTATGCTCACAAGTCACCGAACAAATCCACCGTGGGATTACGGTTCCATGCTGGGAATTATGAGTGTGAGGGAGCTTGCTGTTCTCGGTGTCGGATGTGGGAGGTCCCGGAGTCTCCCAGCCTCCCGGATGTTCACATCTGCGCCAGATGCGCCGAGCTGCAGTTCCTAAGGGACTGTGCCAGGGAACTGGAGCTGCAGCTCGATGACCTTCGTCTGGTCAGGGAGAGCGAGGAGTTGATAGAGAGGAGTTACAGGCAGGTGGTCACACCGGGGCCATGAGAGGCAGACAGGTGAGTCACGGTTAGGAGGGGGAAGGGGAAGAGTCAGGTACTAGAGAGTACCCCAGTGGCTGTACCCCTTGACAATAAGTACTCCTGTTTGAGTACTGTTGGGGGGGGAGACAGCCTACCTGGGGGAAACAACAGTGGCCGTGCCTCTGGCACAGAGTCCGGCCCTGTGGCTCAGAAGGGTAGGGAAAGGAAGAGGAAGGCAGTAGCAATAGGGGACTCAATAGTTAGGGAGTCAGATAGGCGATTCTGTGGATGCAGTCAGGAGACCCGGATGGTAGTTTGCCTCCCTGGTGCCAGGGTCCTGGATGTTTCTGATCGCATCCATGATATCCGGAAGTGGGAGGGTGAGGAGCCAGAGGTCGTGGTTCATATAGGTACCAATGACATAGGTAGGAAAAGGGAAGAGGTCCTGAAAGGAGAATATAGGGAGTTAGGAAGGGAGTCGAGAAGAAGGTCCGCAAAGGTAGTAATCTCGGGATTACTGCCTGTGCCACGCGACAGTGACAGTAGTAATGGAATGAGGTGGAGGATAAATGTGTGGCTGAGGGATTGGAGCAGGGGGCAGGGATTCAAGTTTCTGGATCATTGGGACCTCTTTTGGGGCAGGTGTGGTCTGTACAAAAAGGACGGGTTGCTCTTGAAACCGAGGTGGACCAATATCCTGGCGGGGAGATCTGCGAAGGCTACTGGGGATATTTCAAACTGGAATGAATGGGGGGGGGGGGGGAATCAAATTGAAGAGACTAGGAGAGAGGAGGTTAGTTCAGAAATAGAGAAAGCTTGTAGACAGTGTGAGGAAATCTAGGAATAATGGTGCATATTTCCCTGAAGGTGGAATCTCCTGTGGTGGTGAAGAAAGCTTTTGGTATGCTGACCTTTATAAGTCAGAGCATTGAGTATAGGAGTTGGGATGTAACGTTAAAATTGTACAAGGCATCGGTGAGGCCAGATTTGGAGTATTGTATACAGTTCTGGTCACCGAATTATAGGAAAGATGTCAACAGAGTACAGAGAAGATTTACTAGAATGTTACCTGGGTTTCAGCACCTAAGTTACAGAGAAAGGTTGAACAAGTTAGGTCTTTATTCTTTGGAGCGTAGAAGGTTGAGGTGGGGGCTTGATAGAGGTATTTAAAATTATGTGGGGATTGATAAAGTTGATGTGGATAGGCTTTTTCCTTTGAGTGTAGGGGAGATTCAAACAAGAGGACATGAGTTGAGAGTTAAGGGGCAAAAGTTTAGGGGTAACACGAGGGGTAACTTCTTTACTCAGAGAGTGGTAACTGTGTGGAACGAGCTTCCAGTGGAAGTGGTAGAGGCAGGTTCGATTTTGTCATTTTTAAAGAATTGGATAGGTATATGTACAGGAAAGGAATGGAGGGTTATGGGCTGAGTGCGGGTCGGTGGGACTAGGTGAGAGTAAGCGTTCGGCACAGACTAGAAGGGCTGAGATGGCCTGTTTCCGTGCTGTAATTGTTATATGGTTTTACCGCGTACGATTCTGGTCTCCATATCCGACAGCGGGGAGCTTTAACACATACGGGGACCAACTGCAGCTCAACCCCAGCTGATGCGGGTGTTTCTCCTGTTCAGTTGGCAGTGAGAAAGGGGTTAATCTCGGGTTTGTGTAAATCGAGGACCGGTTGCAGTGGGAAAGGGCCGGGACCGAGCCGGACAGCTGGAGGCTCCGGGCTCTCCAGTCTTGCATCCCTGGTTTTAGTTTTGCACTGAGTCGAGATTGCGGGATCAGTTTGCTCTGGTTCCCCAAGCTGGGAGGGTGGACGTGGGTGAAGGGGGCCTGTCTATGTGTCGCTGTGGGGTGAATGGTCAGAAGTGCGTGGGGCCACTGGCGGGACGGAGGGTGGTTGGGGTACTGTGGGTTATCGGAAGTAACATGACCTGGGTGGGTGGGCAAGGGGTAAATTACGTTGTCAACGAGGGTGGATGGGGTCCACTGGATCAGACAGTTCAGCTCGCGTGTCCTTTCAGGAGACCACAATTCTCTCTTCATCTTAATCACTGACTAATCTTCCTGTTAACATTGAGTTTGTTACAGAGCCCCAGAGTCTGGGAATGGCTGGGTGGTAGGAGGTAGAGGGTGATGGTGAGAGGCTGTTTCTTGGACTTGAGTCCCGTGCTTAGTGACGTTCCCTGAGGTTACGCCCATTGCTACTTGTCATCGATGTCAATAATCTGGTTGAGAAAGTATAGGGTATGGGTAGAGATTTTGCAGCAAGTTCAAACAAATACTGTTTTTGAAAGACAGTCAGCATAAACACTCCCCTCTCCTTCCGTCTCCCCACTCAGAACTGACCAAAAGCTACATCAGAGGATGCAAGATCTTGAACTGAGTAACCCCTGTGAGGGAATGGGAGTGGTTTCAAAGGGCTGGGCTGCTGGAAGCACATTACCAGACCTGGAGTGATTGCAACTGGGTCTGACAGAGGCATAACTGGTACTTCTGGGCACATTCAGTCTCACTCCAACTATTTCCTACCTTCCTTTGTGCAGGTATGTAATGTCTAAAGGACCAGTGTTTGAGTAAATGAGACTCACCAAACTTTCTCCTGACTGAATCAATGGAAACCCTGAGTCAGATGGGTTCTCTCCAGTCGGTGCTCTCAGTCCTCGGGCTGGTTCACTTGTTGCTGTTCCCTTGTCTTCAGTCATGGTTTGCCTCCAGTTGGGGTTTTTCTTCAAATAAATCTCTCACCACAGGTCTAACTTTAACCAGAGAGACAATGAAGCACATTAATAATGAAAAGGAGAACTAAACATTTCTGTGTAATGTTACTAAGAACAAAACTCACTGAAATTTAAACACTGAAGGCAGAGTTAATGATCTCAGTGAACAATCTTTTATTGTCCCTCACATCTCACAGAATGATATGGGATAGGAAGGAGCCATCATTCAGTCATGGACACAGGAAGACACAGGAACAGAATTAGGTGATTCGATACATCTGGTCTGCCCACCATTCAACCATGGCTGATTTTTATTCCAACACCATATTCCTGTCTTCCTCCTGCAACCCTGAAGCTACTCACCAATCATGACTATATTAATCTCTGTCATAAATATACCCAAATGGCAGCCTCAATCAACCTCTGTGGCAACAAATTCCACAGATCAGACATCTTTTAGCCAAAACATTTTTCTCATCTCAGTTTTAAGGGGAAGCATCTTTATTCTGAGACTGTGCTGTCAGATCACAGACTCTGTCAAATGGAAACATCCGCTCCATGTCCACTGTATCCAGGCTTTTCAGCATTCGGTAGGTTTACTTAACCATACAACCCTCCACCACACCCACCGTCCCTCTGAACTCCATTGAGCACAGGTCCAGAACCGTCAAATGCTCCTCATACATGACGCCAATCATTCCTGAGATTATTCATGTGAACCTTGTTAGCAACTATTGTACTCAACACATTTCCAGGAATAACAGACAAACTGGTACCAGGATAATTGACAGTGAAACGTTGTGCTTTCTTTACTGTTCTACTATCACATGTGCTGGCGCGTGGCCGAGTGGTTAAGGCGTTGGTCTAGTGATCTGAAGGTTGCTAGTTCGAGCCTTGGCAGAGGCTGCTTGTGTGTCCTTGAGCGATGACACCAGTGCCAAGCTGTATGGGTCCTAATGCCCTTCCCTTGGACAACATCGGTGGTGTGGAGAGGGGAGACTTGCAGAGACTCTAACGGAGGCCTACAAACTATCACAGCCATTTTCATTTCCAGGTTAAAACAGGTCCATTTCATGAAATATAAACCAAGAAATAAAAAGAAACTGGAATTACCAGAAACACTCAGCAGGTAAGGAACAGCTTACAATACAATTCAATTAATAACATTTCATCAGAATGACTTCAAACATTTTCAGTTTTTAGTGCAGATCTCCAGCACAGCTGCCTGATTTCCACTGTGTGATTTCCAAACACAGTTTGAACACCAAACTCACGGGTCTATTTCTACTGTTGTAAACTCACAGCCTCTCCCTGTGAGGATGAAATGGGAACTCATCCTCTCCTCAGACTGGCAGTCATTGCTTCCAAAGGAACTCCAGAAACAAACCTCTGATCCCAGACCAGAAATACTCACTCAACACCTCACAAGCCCAAGCAGCTCGATCCCTGGGTCCACTTTACCTGGATCAAAAACTGTTATATCCCAGGACCCAACCTCACAGAGTCACACAGCTGAACCTGCCACTCACCGACCCTGAGAGTCTGACACATTGTCGCCACATCTCACACTGTGTAGTGCAATCCGGGATTTCACCACAACCAATGTCCAGCTGCTCGAAATTTCTGCTTCATTGCAGAATGAGCATCCAGCCCCATCTGTAGAAGCTCAAACCAAAGTCAAAGCCAAAACACCAACAGTTCCATTTGCCTGGAATGCCGATCACAGGATTAGAGCCCAAGCACCAACTCTCCCAGTACTCTTTGCTGCCAGTAAAATGCTGCAGTGTGTCAGCCCGTCATTGTTCATAAACTAGCACCTCCACACCAATGCACAACAGAACTGGGACCTGATGACCCTCTGGCATTCCAGCTGACAATAACCGATTCTGGAAATAACTCAGCGAGGCCAAAGGTACAAAAGAACACTTCACAATGAAGACAAGGGTTGGAAGAAAGTTTGCTGATATATAACATTGAGGTGGTGGGATACAAGGCGGACTGAGGATGACCCAGATGGTTGATGTATATCACTGAAGTGGGGCTGAGGGATGTGAGGAGACTGGACAGAGGTTGGACAAGATGAGCAGATGGAACCAGGTAGGAGAAGGGATCAAGGACGATCACTGATGGTCCTCCAGCAACACATAGGTACTGAATGAATAGTACATACTATGGTACAAAAGATTCTAAAATGACAGAATTAGCAAAAACAACAAGAACTTTGCCAGATATACTTTGACCCTCACCAAATTTTTATCAACACCCCATAGAAAGTTTCCCATCCGGACACTTCACGCTTTGCACGGTAACTACTCTGACGTGACTGCGAGGAACGGCAGAGACCTTTGGATCCAGATCAGCACATCACAGAAACCATTCTCCCCCCCTAGACTTCCCAGTCCCTCGGTAAAGCACGTTCTCCTTTCTCACCCACCGCAGTCCGGGTGAAGACACAACAACCATAAAGCTCCAGGACAAATGTGAGGAGCCTCAGGAAGCGAGATGAGTTGGAGGATGAGTGACCGCCCATCTGGAGATTGTGAACATGCACAAAGAGATCGTTACATCTGCGGTTAAATGGGAGGGGCAAATAGGATCACATGACTGGTGGGGTCTAACACCCCAGGCATAGACTCCAGCTTCCCAGGACTCTGTGGAAATAAACAAACTTGCCCCTCACATCTCCTCTCTGTCCACTCTATCTATTCCTCTCGTAATCTTATAAACGTCCATCCAGTCTCACCCCAGCCTGCGCCGCTCTGGAGAAAACAACACAAGTTTGTCCAGCCTCTCGTTATAGCTCATGCCCTCTAATCCAGGCAGTGTCCTGGTAAACCTCTTCTGCGCCCTCTGCAAAGCCCCAACATCCTTCCGAGAATGGGGGCGACCAGAACTGTATTAAACACTCCAGATGTGGGCTAACAAGTTTTACAAAGCGGCAACACAACTTCATGAGTTTTGAACTCAGTGCTTCAACTAATAAAGACAACCATGCCATTTGCCTTCTTAACGACCCGATCAATCTGTGCAGTCTCTTTCAGGGAGCGATGAACTTGGAGTCTAAGATCCCTCTGATCATCGACACTGTTCAGGGTTTTGCTTTTAACACTGTGCTGTCTCATACATTCAGGGGTGCAGTGCTACCAGAGCTCACCGGAGCGCCGCTCTGACACCTCTGTAAAAAAGTCAAAATAAACAAGCACGGAATTTAACAACCCCGGATATTAAATAGAGGGAATTTTACAGAAGCGGAGGTGTTGGCTGGTGGGGAAAAATACCACTAATAACATTAGGATATTTGATCGTTTTTGGTGAAATCCTGGAGCTGTGACTGTTTTTTATTTAGGCATTTGTGAAATTCCTTCTCGCTCGATCCGTTGTCCTAGGAAGCTGGGAAATACCTGCACAGAAGTGCGAGCATTTTTCTGCTCTTTCCAATGGGTACCATTGGATTTCAGGACGGAGCTATATTAAGCAAGGAATGAACATCGAAACCTAAGTTTTAAATTCGAAAACAATGAAAGAAAAATTCACTGCTCGCATTAAGAAGAGGGACGCCTCACGTCTTAATAAGCTGGTAAGGAAGGCGGGCTCTGTCGTGGGCAAAGTACTGGAGAGTTTAACATCGGTAGCTGAGCGAAGGGCGCTGAGTAGGCTACGGTCAATTATGGAAAACCCTGAACATCCTCTACATAGCACCATCCAGAGACAGAGAAGCAGTTTCAGCGACAGGTTATTATCGATGCAATGCTCCTCAGACAGGATGAAGAGGTCAATACTCCCCAATGCCATTAGGCTTTACAATTCAACTGCCAGGACTTAAGAACTTTTTTTTAAAGCTATTATTAATGCTTTTTGAGTTAGTGATTTAGATGCATATCATATTATTACTGAGATAAGTATTGTATGTAATTAGTTTTTGCTACAACAAGTGTATGGGACATTGGAAAAAAGGTTGAATTTCCCCATGGGGATGAATAAAGTATCTATCTATCTATCTTCGTCCTGATTTTGATCAAATACACAAGCTAATCATCCAAAATCCTCTTCGACACCTGGATAAATTTAGGTTTGTTTTACAAGCCAAATGGAAAAAAAGACATTTCTAGGCTTTAAGCTAATTTTATGTCATTTCAACTATCATTAATAGCAGATCAACCCCTTGGCCTCGCTCCACCAACTGTAGCTGATGGGAAAGAGGCTCTTTTTCTCTTTGTGTTGATAGGAAAAAGAGTAATTTAGTGAGGCAATGAACGAGACAAAACACATTTCCAAACCTCCCAAATGGTTGCTCTCCTCCCGTTAACATTTATCACTTCCAAAATACCAAATTTTCTATTCGTATAGATGCGATAATAATTTATGTAAAGATTCAAGCTTCTTTAACTTTTTATATATTTAAAGACTAAACAGGATCTGTAAAGGTTTAACCATGTAACACCCAACGTGTGACGATATTGTGAGTATCGACACTCACAGGTACACTTCCCATCCAACCATTTCTCCGAGAGAAACTGTACGAGGCAGAGTTGCCAACTTACCACTTTTGAGACTAATATTCACCAATATTCGTGGCTTTAGCAATAGTTCATCAGAGGTTCTTTTTTCATACATGATTACTTGGTTCCAATTTAGGTCGCTTAAAGTGTAAAATAAATGAATTGCTTTATTTCTGTTATTTTTATACCTCTGAGGAACACTGCTAAGCACTGCGGGCCCTGCCGTCTGCTGTGACTCAGTCATACTAGTGAGGCTACATCTGTGGTGGTCCGTGGATTACTCGCTAATCCTAAAGTAAATTTTTCTCACTAACAACCCTTTGGCTTCTAAGCAAACAAAGTTATTTTACTTGCTTGATAATTATATTCTATGATAATCAGTTAAGTGCAACCATGCAATACTTTGTCATATTATTAAGCATTATATGTTTAATTGTACCAGTTATACACTGAAATGTAGTGATAGGCTGTAATCCTGTTAATGTCTTAACTATCACTATATTTCTGTGGAGCTCTGGAATTCATATATTTCTTTCATCTTGGTTTACTGCTTGACGTTATAGGAAACCCTATATCTGTCACACCCAATTTGTGTACCTGCTCATTACACGAATGGGGCAAGGCAGTTGCCCGGTACATGAAATGAACAGGTACACAAATTGCGTGTCACAAACTTGGGGTGATTGATAAGTTCGTGACCCAAGGTGGAAGGAGTCAATTTTACAAAACCTAGCAATTTTCAATTATGTGAAACACAAATACCACAAAAGTTATTAACTTCAAACTTTCTGCATGATCATTCAAAGAGTTGAACTACACGTGCAGGTACCGAGAGCTGTATAACTTCAGGCCTTCTAACTTAGGCCACGAACTTATCAATCAACCAACCTCCTCCCCCCGTACAGATCCGGCAGCTAAAAAATTGCCACTGCACCCCTGCTCCAGCCGTCCGGTAGAGCTCGGACCCGGCTCTTTCCCAATGCAACCGGCCCACATTTACACAACACCGGGATCATTCCCTACTCACCCCTGCTCGAATCAGAGAACCGCCAAACAGCGGCAGTCCGCACCGCGCATGCGTTCGGCAGGAGTTCCTCCGCAGCACCACCGGTGGCCGGAGGTCTGCTAATCGTTGCCTACGGCCGGAGATCCACACAACGCCACCAGTGCCCGGAGGCCGGAGGGACAAGGGAGAGGTAAATCACAAACACGACAAAGTCTGCAGATCCTGGAAATCCAAAGCAACACAAACAAAATGCTGGCCGAACACAGCAGGCCGGGTAGCAACGGGAATGGACATCGGAATGAAAATGTTTGGACACTGGGAAGTCCCGCTTGGAGCGGATAGTTCAAAGCTTAATTTATTGTCAAAGCAGGTGTCCAGAAACAACTCTGAGTTTTTTTTCTTCTCCAGAGAACCACGAAACAAAGAAAGCATGAAAGTCGTTCACAGAGAAAAATCAAACCTACCCCACCCCCCGGATCAAGAAGTACGGGATCCCAATCTTCAAACCCCAAAAACCACACCTCCCGCACAAAAGGGAACAATAATATCGACACCCGATAAAAACACCCCTACCCCGCACAACCGCGGAGGAGCCGGTGTCACCAGTGTAGAGGCGGCCGCACCGGGAGCAGCGAACACAAGAGGCGACCCCGGAAGATTCACAGGTGAAGTGTCGCCTCACCTGGAAGGATGTTTGGACAACGGAGAAAGTTCGGCCGTCCGACCCTTTCACTGTGACACCCCGAACTCCACATCAAATCCGTCCAAACGAATCTGGGTGAACTTTAATGACTAATAAATATAATTCCTCTCAGCGATCAGCTGTCTGAATGATCCCCTGACTCTGAGAGGAAGGGGTATCTATGGTCCACACTGTCAGGGTGTTGAGTTTACCAGGAGACAAAGACTGCGGGGACGAGAGGTTCTCTGTTGACTAATACACTGTGTGTGGACCCCGCTGGCAATTCTGGTGTTGTGACCCGAATCGAGACAAACACCACGCTGCCCACTCCACCAACAACACGGCACAGCCGGACACATAACAGGGAACTTTACATCCCACAACACTGGATTCAGTGATGAAACCCGTGACTAATGTTGTTGTCCCACCGAAAAATCCATTAAGGTGCTTTTAAATACCAGCGCACTCCCACAGGTGACGTCATACAGCTCCCCCCCCCACGCGCCTGACGTCACAAACGGGCTCCCCACACAGGGATCTGCCCTCACGTGCGCGGTGTCTTACGTCACCCACGCGCTGCTGTGCTCGAGCTTTATCGGTTTAACGGCTGGGCTAATAATCACGTGACCAGCCCCTCCCGCACCGCTGTCAACACAGGATTCGGGAGCTGCGCTATTCCCATTGGTGCGAAGCGATGTCAATCACAGGTTACAACCATTCGCGGAGGCGGACAGGCCGAGTGGGCGTTACCCCGCTGAGTCCGTCTCCCGCTCAAGCGCCGTCCGCCTCCTCAGTGCGGAGAAAACCTCAAAGTAAATGTCCGCTTTCTGATTTATTTCCATTTCCCTCCGAGGGAAGTTGGGGCGTTTGTGAAGCGTCTCCTGCGGCCGGAGTCTGATGTATCGCCGAGAGGTAGGAGGAGACCGCTCGGCCCGTCGGTTTGATGCCGGTTCCCCGGGGAGGGAGGGAGAGGGGGATTTTATTGAAAGGATGAAGATGGTGAGAGAGGGGGCGGACAGGATGTTTGTCCCGGTGGGGACAGGAGGGGCTCATCTGTGGAAATGTCTGAGCCCACGGTGGTGCCGAGCGGAGGGATTCACCACATTGGGGGCAAACACCGGCAGACTGTTGCCCTGCAAGCGGGGCCGATGGTCCGGACAAAGTGACAATTATTTGTGCTTTGTTGAGATTGTACCTGGAATATGGTGTAAAATCCCGATCCCCACACTAACACGGGTTATACAGACCAAAGAACAAACTGCCGGAGGAACTCAGTGGTTCGGGCAGCATCTGTGGAGGGAAATGGACCGTCAACATTTCGGGCCGAGACCCTCCCTCTGGACTGAGAGTGGACGGGAAATAGTCAGAGAAAAGAGGTGAGGGGTGGGGATGGGACAAGAGCTGGGGAGTGAGAGGTGGATCCAGGTGAGGGGGGAGGTGGGAAGGTGGAAATAGTGACAGGGGTGGGAGGTGAGTGGTTGGGGCAACACGGGGCTGCAGAAGATGGAAATTAATTCCATAGAGGATTAACAAAGAGGTTAGAGAGTATTTGTTATAGAGAGTGCAATGAAGATTCACCTGACTGATCCCTGGAGTGGTGGGGTCATCATATGAAGAAAGATCAAATGTGATAACCCTTTCATTTAGGGAATCGAGGACTGATAGGTGAACATATTGAAATGCACGACATCATTACCGGCTGAACCAGGGATCCCAGTCTCTGAAACAGGGATGGACTGTCTGGGACTGAAATGAGGGGAAATGTCTCCACTCCGAGGGTGGTGAATGGAAAGAAACATGTGGATAAGAGCAGCCACCATCTTGTTGATGGTTACAGGGCCGAATGGCCACCTCCTGCTGTTTCTCACTTGATGTTTCAGCGTTCCTGTCCACTGAGTCCGGAGGAATGTGAATAGAAATTAGTGTTTATAAACACAGAACTGATTTAAATGAAACGTGAACATTTCCTGTTTGGGTCTGAATTATGTTTTGGACCTGGATGGGAATTGAGCCGGTGACTCTGTGACCTGGGGGTGGAGGGAAAGGGATCGGGGAAGATATGGTGTGGAAAAATAATCATGTATCTGGGGTAAATATGGAATAATGTGGGGAATGCGGTGGATGGGTCAGGCAGTGTGTGAAGGGTGGGAAACGGAGTCACCGGTTCAGGTGGGAGTCCCTCCACCCGTCACCTGATCCCGTTTCCTGTTCATGTTTTTCTGCAGATCTGCAGCATCTGCGGGTCACTGCTCTACGTGTACGTGTAGCTTCATCTTTCCCCGTTCAGACAAGTCAGTGAGATCCGGATCTGTCACATCCTCTCGTGGACAATGTCTTTTTCTCTGCAATATTTTCTGCATGTTTCATTCCGCTGTTTTGAGGCGCTGAAGTGCAGCCGATGTGTCTGGGTGTCTGACCCTTTATGTGAGAATTTAGCCTTTTCTATTTATCTGAGCTTCTCATAAATGTGTAAAGTTCAGTTCAGCTTCACCTCAGAATTTCCAAAGCAACAACCCAGTCAGTCAAATAGTTCCACACAATTAAGATAGTTATTATATCTTTAATTTTTTTTCTATTTTTGTACTATATATGTATATTCTTATTTTAAATCACAATTGTTAAAAACTATTGTCATGAATTAGGTTCTACTACTACCGCAGGGACAACAAATTTCATGACACATGCCGGTGCTATTAAACCTGATTCTGATATTGTTATGGGAGACCCACCACCGGTCAACTGATCCCAGTTACCGCAGATCGTAATGTGAGATTGAAGCATTTTCCATATATTTGCTTTCCACAGAAATGACAACAGTTCAGTTTCCTTCTGAGCTTCCAGAGCAGAAGCTTAGTCTGTCTAATATTTCCACACAGTTAAAGTGGGAAATTTGTTTATTCTCATCATGTACTGAGCTACAGTGAAAATCCTCCACACAGACAGATACATCACAACAGTACATTGAGCTGATATACAACAAAACAGTAACTGTAACAAAGCATTAAGGCTGCAGAGAAAGTGCAGTGCAGATAGACATATGGTGCAGGGTCACGTCGAGTTACATTGTGAGGTTGAGTCCATTTTATCATTCATTTGGCTTATAACTGCAGACAGGAAGCCATCCTTGAGCCTGGTGTTACGCACTTTAAGGCTTTTGTATCTCTTCCCCGATGGGGGAGCGGGTTTGCAGCAAGAATGTCCAGGTTATGGGGTTCTTTGAGTACATGGCCTGCTTTTCCAAGGGAGGGGAAGTGTAGGGAGAGTCCATGGATTGGAGGCCTCAAACTGTATCTGCCTTTCCGCAGTCTCCATCTTTAATTTTTCTCACTTGTACTGGAGCTCAAGCTCACTAGGTTTACTTTCAGGAAACACCTCCAACTCCTCCACTTTAAACACACCCTCAGATACATAATGTTCAGCTGTTATCCTCTGCATCTGTGCCCTCCTCATTGTCAATTTCACCTTAGCAAGTATTAACGTTTTAGCAATACTCAACCCTTCTGGTGTCCTCTAATGCCTGAGAGGTTCACACTTCCAGATATCTATCAACATCCATTGCTGCTGGTTTTCCACACACAAATAAATCAAAAGGGATTTCCCCAATGAAATCGATAATAAATCAATCGTTAAATTTGTTCATATCCCAGATGCAGGCCCCATTTTGTTACAAACCGTAACGCTTTAGAAACGAACCAGCAGCAACAGACTACTCCCAGTGGCCACACATTTTAATTCCACGTCCCATTCCCATTCTGATATGTCTATCCATGGCCTCCTCTACTGTCAAAATTAATCCAAACTCAGGTTGGAGGAACAACACCTTATATACCGGCTGGGTAGCCTCCAACCTGATGGGATGAAAATTGACTTCTCTAACTTCCGTTAATGCCCCTCTTCCCCTTCTTACCTCATCACTGACATATTTAATTGTTTGCCTGTTTTCCATGCCTCTCTGGTGCTTCCCCTCCACCCTTTCTTTCTCCCGAGGCCTCCTGTCCGATGATCCTTTCCCATCTCCAGCTCTGTATCACTTTCGCCAATCACCTTCCCAGCTCTTAGCTTCATCCCACCCCCTCCGGTCTTCTCCTATCATTTTGCATTTCACCCTCCCCCCACTACTTTCAAATCTCTTAGTATTTTCCCTTTCAGTTAGACCTGACGAAGGGTCACAGCCTGAAACGTCGGCAGTTCTTCTCCTTATAGATGCTGCCTGGCCTGCTGTGTTCCACCAGCATTTTGTGTGTGTTGTTTGAATTTCCAGCATCTGCAGATTTCCTCGTGAGTGTTATGTGTATAAATATAACTCCCAAACTATTGAGCTCGGGGGAAACAAGGCTTGGAGTCTTGAGATGGTAAAGTATGGAAGTTCAGTTCAACCACAGAATAGGTGATGAGAGAGAGATCATTGTAATCCAGGGTAAATGTTGAGAGAAGGCAATTATGTCGTATTCCACAGGTTCCATGGTGGTAAACCGAGACCAACAGTCACTGTAGATTTTAACTGTCATCCTTCCAAATCCACATACTAATTATCACCCGAAGTGACTTGTCATAATTGGTATCGTCTTAATGAACTACCACACCACAGCCAGGCAAGGGTTAACACATAAGTGGTCTCCACAGGATGCCCCAAATCAGATCCACTCCTATGGATCAAATGAGGTGACAACCACACATTTGATGTACGGTGAATCGATAATTAGCCCACCCTTGTGGGCAAAGGAAAGTTCCAAACAGTGACCCTTGGCCACTAGTTCCCTGGTTTCAATCCTTCCATTTTTCCTCCTTTGTCTGCATCTGACTCTGAGTGTCTGTGTCCTCGGTTAAAACTAAACAAGCTGCACGCGATGTAAACAAGCTGCAAGTCAGACACATTTGCCTTCTTAATCTCTCTCTCTCTCTTAAAATGACAGTCCACTGCACACAAAACCCAGGGATTCATAACAATGGCCACTCTCCATTGTGAGCTGACTGGTGTGCCAGCAGATGGGATGACTGAGTGAATCCTTTCCCACATTCTCAGCAGGTGAACGGCCTCTCTCTAGTGTGAACTCGCTGATGACTCTGTAGGGTGAATGACTGAGTGAATCCCTTCCCACAGACTGAGCAGGTGAACGGCCTCTCAGCAGTGTGAACTCGCTGATGTACCAGTAGGGTAGATGACTGAGTGAATCCTTTCCCACAGACTGAGCAGGTGAACGGCCTCTCCCCAGTGTGAACTCGCTGATGACTCTGTAGGGTGGATAACTGAGTGAATCCCTTCCCACATTCTGAGCAGGAGAACGGCTTCTCCCCAGTGTGAACTCGCTGATGATTTTGTAGGTTGAATAACTGAGTGAATCCCTTCCCACATTCTGAGCAGGAGAACGGCTTCTCCCCAGTGTGAACTCTCTGATGACTTTGTAGGGTGGATGAATGAGTGAATCTCTTCCCACAGTCTGAGCAGGAGAACGGCTTCTCCCCAGTGTGAACTCTCTGATGACTCTGTAGGGTGGATAACTGAGTGAATCCCTTCCCACATTCTGAGCAGGTGAACGGCTTCTCCCCGGTGTGAACTCGCTGATGTCTCTGTAGGTTGGATAACTGAGTGAATCCCTTCCCACATTCTGAGCAGGTGAACGGCTTCTCCCCAGTGTGAACTCGCTGATGTACCAGTAGGGTAGATGACTGAGTGAATCCCTTCCCACAGACCGAGCAAGTGAACGGCTTCTCCCCAGTGTGAACTTGCAGGTGTTCAAGTAGTTGGGATGACTGAGTGAATAGTTTCCCACATTCTGAGCAGGAGAATGGCTTCTCCCCAGTGTGAACTCTCTGATGACTCTGTAGGGTGGATAACTGAGTGAATCCCTTCCCACATTCTGAGCAGGTGAACGGCTTCTCCCCGGTGTGAACTCGCTGATGTCTCTGTAGGTTGGATAACTGAGTGAATCCCTTCCCACATTCTGAGCAGGTGAACGGCTTCTCCCCAGTGTGAACTCGCAGGTGTTCAAGTAGTTGGGATGACTGAGTGAATAGTTTCCCACATTCTGAGCAGGTGAACGGCTTCTCCCCAGTGTGAACTCGGTGATGTCTCTGTAGGTTGGATAACTGAGTGAATCTCTTCCCACATTCTGAGCAGGAGAATGGCTTCTCCCCAGTGTGAACTCTCTGATGACTCTGTAGGGTGGATAACTGAGTGAATCCCTTCCCACATTCTGAGCAGGAGAACGGCTTCTCCCCAGTGTGAACTCGCTGATGATTTTGTAGGTTGAATAACTGAGTGAATCCCTTCCCACATTCTGAGCAGGTGAATGGCCTCTCCCCAGTGTGAACTCGCTGGTGTTTCCACAGGGTGGAAGAGTGAGTGAATCTCTTCTCACAGACTGAGCAGGTGAACGGCCGCTCCCTGGTGTGAACTCGCTGGTGTTTCCACAGGGTGGAAGAGTGAGTGAATCTCTTCTCACAGACTGAGCAGGTGAACGGCCGCTCCCCGGTGTGAACTCGCTGGTGTTTCCACAGGGTGGAAGAGTGAGTGAATCTCTTCTCACAGACTGAGCAGGTGAACGGCCGCTCCCCGGTGTGAACTGGCTGGTGAGCCATTAGGTCAGATGACAGAGTGAATACTTCCCCAGAAATTCAGCAGATGAACAACCTCTGCTCGGTGCGGTTGGAACTGACTGGTGCGTCCACAGGTGGGAAAACCGACTGAATCCTTTATTACACACAGAACAGGTGAATGGTCTTGTCCAGTGTGAACTTGCTGATGTACCTTCAGTTGAGATGACCGAGTGAATCCATTCCCACTGTCTGAGCAGCTGAACAGCCTTTCTCCTGTGTAAAATGACAGGTTTGCTATTCGGTCAAATAACCAAGTGAATCCCTCCCCACAGTCTGAGCAGGAAGGATGATTGAGAGAATCCCTTGCTCCACTTCTTAAATATCTATACAGAGACAGCAAAACTGGTGTGCCGTGTTTGAGATTCCTGGAGACAAATTCCTTCTCATTTTTAACCTGTGAAAAGATTTACAAAATCCATCAATGGGTTTAGGACAACATTTCAGATGAGATTACATGAGTTGCCAAGGTTTGATCTGGTATCACACTGTTACAATGAGGTTGAAGCCAAGTTGGACAGAGAAATCATCTCCTGACTGGGCAGAGTGCTGGTATCTGGAATGACCATCAATTCCCTGATGCTCTTCCTGTCACTATAAGAATGGGGCATTTCTGCCATCTCCAATCTGTGACCTGGCTCAGTTTGACTCTCTCCATTGGTATTATTCCCTGTTCCTGCTGAGCTGCATGGGTGCCTGGCCCCACAGTAACTGAAACACTCTCACACAAATAGTCTCTTGACGTGCAGCTGGGATCTTCTTTTATGTATTATTAACTTAAAGTGCAACAGTTCTAATGCCATATAAAAAATTCCAGTTGAGGTGAATTGTTGGTCTGCAGCTGTTAAAAGGATTTAGAGTGAATTTTTGTATTATGAGCAGCCAGCACAAGTGGTGCATGCGAGATCGATTTCAACATTTAAGTGGTTTGTGTAGGTACCTGAATGGTAAGGGTATGGGAGTGGTCAATTTAAATAGTTCAGCACATACTAGATGGCCCAAAGGGCCTGTTTCTGTGTTGTAGTTTTCTATGACTGTGACAAGAACCTGAAATCATTCCACACCCAGACGACTGTCTGTGTGAAGAAGTTTCCCCTCGTGCTCCCCTTAGCATTTCACCTTTCACTGTAACCCCTGGCCACTGGTTGTAGTCCCACCCCATCTCAGTGGAAAAAGCCAGCTTGCATTTACATTATCCATGCCTCTCTATCACAAACAAATCTCCCCTCGATCTTCTACATTCCGAGGAATAAAGTCCTGACCCGTTCGATCCTTCCTTATAACTCAAGTCCTCCAGCCATGGCAACATCCTTGTGAATTTTCTCTAAAATCTCTGAACCTCTTCATCTTTCCTGTAGGTTTGTGACCAAAACTGCACAGAATACTCCAAATTAGGCCTCTTTTACAAGTCAACATAACATCCATCTATTGTCAGTATTTGGATCATGAAGGCCAATGGGCTGAAATCTTTTTTTCCATCACTATCTAACTGTGAAACCACTTTCAGTGAATTAAGGATTTGTATTCCCAGGTCCCTTTCTTCTACAACACTCCTCCGTGCCAGACCAGTCACTGTGAAAGACCTCCCTTGGTAGGTCATACCAAAGTGCAACAACTCACACTGGTCTGCATTAAATTCCATTTTCCATTTCTCAAACCATTTTTCCCAGGGGGTCCAGGTCACACTACAAGCCATGATAGTCTTCCTCACTGTCCACTACACCACCAGTCTTGGTGGTCATGAATCTGCTAATCCAGTTAACCACACTATCATCCAGATTACTGATATAGATGACAAACAACAACAGAACCAGCACTGATCCCTGTGGCACACCACTAGTCACAGGCCTCCGGTCAGAGAGGCAACCATCTGCTACCACACTCTGGCTTCTCCCAAAGACAGTGTCTCATCCAATTTACTATCTCATCTTGAATGCTGAGTGACCGAACCTTCTTGACCAACCTCCCATATGAGACTTTGTCAAGTGCCTTGCTAAAGTCCATGTAGACAACATCCACTGCCTTGCCTTCATCCACTTCCCTGATAACTTCCTCGAGAGACTCTATAAGATTGGTTAGACATGACCTACCATGCACAAAGCCATGCTGTCTATACTTAATCAGTCCACATCGATCCAAATACTTATATTTCCAGTTCCTGCAGATACATTCCAGTAACTTTCCCACTATTCACTACTAGTCACCACTCCGTGGGTTTGGAGATTTCCCTTGAATTTCATAGAATCATAGAAATCTATAGCACGTTACAGACCCTTTGGCCCACAGTGCTGTGCCGACTATGTAACTTACTCTAGAAACTGCCTGGAGTTTCCCTAGCACATAGCCCTCTATTTTTCTGAGCTCCATGTAACTATCTAAGAGAGTGTTAAAAGTCCCTGTTGTATCTGCCTCGACAACCGCTGCTGGCAGTGCATTCGACACATCCAACACTCTCTGTGTAAAAAACCTACCCCTGACATCCCCTCGGCATATATTTCCAAGCACCTTAAAACTATGCCCCCTCCTGTTAGCCATTTTAACGCTGGGAAAAAATCCTCTGGCTATCCACACACTCAATGCCCCTCATCATCTTATACACCTAAAAAAGGCTCTAAACATAAACAAGGAAATTATACATTGCTTTGAGGATTTGTTAGAAGTAAACAAAATTATCAGGGTATAGATAGGGTAAATGCAAGCTGCTTTTTCCACTGAGGTTGGGTGGGATGACAACCAGAGGTCATGGGTAAGTGGGGAAGGTGAAAATTTAATGGGAACATTTGGAAAAGTTCTTTGCTGAAATGGTCGTGAGAGTGTAGAATGAGATGTCAGCACTAGTGGTGAATATGAGCTCGATTTCACCATTCAGATAAGTTTAACAGGTACCTGGATGGTAGGGGTATGGAGGGTGATGATCCCGGTGCAGGTAGTTGCATTAGACAGCTTAAATGTTTTTGGCATTGACTAAATGGGCCAAATAGCCTGTTTCTCCACTGAACTTCTCCATGTTTCTGTGACAGAGAAGCAGGCCAAACTTGTTTGGAAGGGAAAAGGTAGGAGTGACAACGGAGCAGCAATGGCTGGAGTTTCTGGGAGCAATTCGAGAGCTGAGTGATCGATACATCCCAAAGACGTGGAAGCATTGGAAAGGCAGCAGGGCACAACCGTGGGTTAAATGAGAATCCAAAACCAACATAAAATCAGAGGAGAGGGCAAACAAAAGAGCAAAAGACCATTAGGAAGCTTTTAGAATCCAACAGAAGACAACTAAAGGGAAGTCAGATGAGTTCGGGAGTGGAATTATGAAATGGTTGTCATTAATGAGTTTTGGTTGCACCCAACAGTCTGAGGCATTTAGAGGAACGAGATATCCGGGGCCTCAATATCTCTTGAAAACCAAGATTCCCTGCACTAGTTACCATTCAATGTTTATTTTGTCAGGCACATACAAACTCTACACCCTTAAAATTTCACTTCTGAAGAACTCCCACTTACCAATACTCCTTTGCTAAAAAACAGCCTGTCCCAATTAACGCTTGTCAAATCCTTGCAAATACCATAAAAATTGGACTTTCTCCAATTTAGAATCTCAAGAGAGGTCCAGGCCTCTGTTTTTCTTTATTTACTTGGAATCTCATGATCAGTAGATACAAAGTGTTCCCATACACTAATTTCTGTCACTAGCCCTAGATCACTTCCCAATAGCTTATTGCACACTTCTACATCGGGAATTTTACGTACTGATTAAGGTAGATTTGATAAGCTCTACCCCTTCTAGTCCTTTTACAGCCTAGGAGTCCAGTCAATAAATGGAAAGTTAAAATCACTCACTTTATCAACCTTTGTTTCTTGGCATAGTCCGCAATCTCCCTACAGATTTGTTCCTTGAAATCCCTCAGACTGTTGGGCTAAGGACAAGTCCAAGTAATGGCTACAATATCATACTTTCATGCCCTGAGGTCTGAACGACATCTGTTTGGTGTCAAAAAAACAACCTTGCCCTCAATGTCACTGAAAGAAAGGAGCTGGCTGTAGACTACAGGAGTAATGGGGACAGGCTGACCCAGGATCTGGGGTTGAGAGGGTGAACAGCTTTAAGTTCCCTGGTGTACACAACACCGAGGATCTCACCTGGTCTGTACATACTGGCTGTGTGGTGAAAAAGGCACAAAAGTGCCACTTTCACTGCAGGCGGTTCAGGAAGTTTGGGATGGGGCCCCAAATACTAAAAACTTTCTACAGGGGCACAATTGAGAGCATCCTGACTGGCTGCATCACTGTCTGGTATGGGTGCTGTACTTCACTCAGTCACAGGACTCTGCAGAGAGTGGTGCGGACAGCCCAGCACAAATTTAGATGTGAACTTCTCACTATTCAGGACATTGACAAAAACAGGTGTGTAAAAAGGGCCACTGTGTAAAAAGGATCATTGGGGACCAGAGTCACCCCAACCACAAACTGTTCCAGCTGCTACCATCTGGGAAACGGTACCACAGCCTGAAAGCCCGGATGAACAGGCCCAGGGACAGCTTCTTCCACCAGGCCCTCTGATAGATTAATTCATGCTGATACAATTGTACTTTTATTTATCCTGACTGTCCTGTTGTACATACTATTTATTATAAACTATTATAAATTTCACATTGCACATTTAGACAGAGATGTAACATAAAAATTTCTACAACTCATGTATATGAAGGATGTATGTAATAAAGTCAATTCAATTCAATTCACCCTCTCCACTATCTGTTCTGTCATTCTGGCTCCAATCCTCCCTGCAACTTTAGTTTAACCACCCACCCCACAGGGGAGCACTAGCAAGCATTGCCACTAGGATATTAGTCCCTTTCTAGTTCTGTTCCCCTAACTAACGAATCCCCTATCACCTCCTTTGACTTTCCTCTGCCAGGTAATCCCCCCCAACAATTTGTAAAGTGTCCACCTGTTGTTGTGTGGGATAGCAACAAGAGTACTCTGTGATGGCTATTTAACCTCATTCTCCTTCCTGACTCTCACCCAGTTTCCTATGTCCCGCACCTTGGGTGTAACTCAACTCTCTGCACGTCATACCTATCACACCCTCCGACGCTTGAATGATGCGGAATTCATCCATTTCCAGCTCCAACTCCTTAAAGAGCAGCTTGATATATACCTTCTACGTGAGGGCATCAGGGACACTGGAGGTCTCCGCGCCTTCCCACCAGTGTCCCCTCTAACTTGTAATGACCAGTGTGTGCAAAAATCTTGTGCTGTACAATTTTTACCCAGTGACAACAACATGTGCAAATTGAATTTTATATAGAGAGGTATTCATTTCAACAGCGAGCAAATCACTGTCAGTAAGAACGTTAATCTGCTCTGGGCTTGATTGAGTTCATCTGCACTCTCATACAACCTATGTAAAAGGTTAATGAAGGATTTACTCGCCACAGCTTTGGCAAACCACCTATTTGTGATCTTCTTCCTAAATGATGCTTTAAATTTCAGATTTCCAAATATCACACCACTTCTTCACACTTGAAAATTCTCCAGCAACTCTAGCATCACCACAATACAAACAGTATTGTACATAAAAATTTCCCCTGAACCCTCCCCCAGGTGACTGATGGTGATGAACTCAGTGATGGTAATGCCAATGAATATGAAGGGAAGGGCAGTAGTCTGTCTCACTGAGTCTGGCACATTTGTGATGTGAAAGCTACTTGTTGGCCAGGGCAAAGGTGTTTGATATCATTATGTAGCCAGACAGAATTGGTGGAAGCATGTTCTCACCGGTAGAAAAGTGCAGACCGAGAGGAGGTAGAACAAGCAACACACACAAAATGCTGGAGGAACTCAGCAGGCCAGGCAGCATCTATGGAAAAGAGTACTAATGCTGTGTTCCTCCAGCAATTTGTGTGTGTAGCTTGGATTTCCAGCATCTGCAGATTTCCTCTTTGTGATTGGAGGTAGGACAAAGATGATTTTCTCAACTGGTGATGTAAAAGATTTTAGAGCCATAGAATAGAACACTACAGCACAGTACAGGCCTTTCAGCCCTCCATGTTGTGCCGACCCATATAATCCTTAAAAAAAAGAACTAAACCCACACTACCCCGTAACCCTCCATTTTCTTTCATCCATGTGCCTGTCCAAGAGGCTATTAAATACCCCTAATGTTTTAGCCTCCACCACAACCCCTGGCAAGTCATTCCAGGCACTCACAACCCTCTGTGTAAAAAAAACTTACTCCTGATGTCTCCCCTAAACTTCCCTCCCTTAATTTTATACATATGCCCTCTGGTGTTTGCTATTGGTGCCCTGGGAAACAGGTACTGACTATCCACCCCGTCTATGCCTCTCATAATCTTTTAGACCTCGATCAAGTTCTAGATCTTTCAGATTATTTCACGTTTCATAAAGATTGAAACAGAATAGTCTGAAACACACCGTTCAAAAGTGCTGGCGTTCAATCCACTTTGTGCATTGACTCATAACATTTTTTGGGTGTATGTTTGTCAGAAACACATCCAACAGATTTCCCATCAGAAGTGCAGGTAAATTCTGGACCTGATTTCAAATGAACCACTGAGCACTCTAAAAAAAAGGTGCTGCAGAGGCCGATTTCTCCCTTGTGCTTTTATTTTTAGTGTGAACTATGTAGCATTGATGGTGATTAATGATCAGTACTTTCAGGCGACAGCCCTCCAAACCTGTGACTAACCACAGTAAAACTTAGTGAACCTGCCATGGTTGGGTCTTGGGTGTCGGACTAGCAGATTTTCTGTATTATTAGATGTTCTCATATTAATACATCATACCTCACTTCCAAATCACTGTTTTTGGACATCACATTATAGAATGATGTGTTCCACATAACCTGCAAGTTTAAAAGAAGCTCAGAAAATAAGGTCAAAGTAAGTTTCAAAGGCATCTGGGAAACAGAAACGTGCAAGTTTAAAGGGTGCAGAGATACCTGACTGACCTGCATGAGGTGTTGAGCTACCTAAAATGCATTCTTGAATGTATAATGTAGATTTAAAGCAATAGTTTGATTTAAATTATTTTATTAAATACACATTATCTTGGATCTCTTAATCGCAATTCACATTTAATGTAGGATTAACCTTTCTGCATTTGGATAACTACAATTTTTGTTCTTTTCTTTCGAAAAATGCAGTCACATCATAACACTATTCAAACTTCGGACCCAAAGTCTTTTTCCCCCTTTTATTTTTTCCCAGGAAAAAAAATACTATAAACTTTTTGCTATTTAAAATTGGTAACATTTATCAATTCATGCTATTGCTTAAAATTAAATTGTTTAACTCCCTGAAGCAAACTTGTAAGTTCACTAGCTAATAAAGATTTGAACAAAGAGGATTGTATATTTTACACACAAAGCAGCATAATATCAATGCTCCTACATCATAAATTGGGAGACAAATATACACATCCCAAACTTATTAGGTATTTGCACTCAATTTTTCCCACAGATGGTGAACTGCTAATCTTGGCTGGTTCATCAGGCACAGCACGGAGTAGATCTGAAGGGAGGTGGGGTGGTTTGTGTGTTTTCGGCAGTGCTGGGAGGAAAAATCAGCATGAATGATGACTGTCTTTAATATCCCTTCCTATAAAATGCTCTACAAATGTCTCACACTTATTTGACCTTGAGCTTTTTTTTAAAACCATATTTCACTTTAGTCAGGATTACTTAGAATTTCAACATCTCTTTTCCAGCGAAAATAATAAGTGGGAAGGGGTATAATTTAAAGATCCTATATATCCAGTTTAATCCACCCCATTCCAATGAAATGTTTATTCAGTTATTCATGCTATTGACAAGGCTCTGAATAAAGCAAATGAGGACTAATAGGTGTGGTCCATTCTTACAACCAGTTCGATGGCATAATTTTAAACTCACTTCTCCATGTCTTCACATTTAGGAGCAGAATCACAAGAAGAGGTGGCAAATGACCAGGTGGTAAAAGCTCTCATTTCCTTTCCAATTCTATTTGAAAGTACTGTCTTAGTCTTCAACAATACTGTCCTGTGGATATCCAGTAAGTGTGCTCTGGAAGTCCAACCCAAAGTAGAATCCTTGCTAATCTACAATGCTAGCACTGTACCTCACCATACTTTATGTCTGGTAATTTAGCCAAGATTCCTATTTTCTAATCACAGGAAAGACTAAGTGCTAATTTAAAACAAAGGCTAAGATTTAAACTTTCACCTTATGGTGATGATCATCTAATGTTATACTGCTTTTCCCTATATAAAAGGGGTGATAGATAATTTTGTGGCCTAAGGTAGAAGGAGTCAATTTTAGAAAATCTAGCACATCTATTTGTCAACATAGTCCCCTCCTACATTTACACACTTAGTCCAGTGGTCGTGGAACATACGTATCTGGGACCTCCAGAAAGTGTCCACAGATGGGTTTTGTTCCCTTTCTCCGAGTTCCTAATCCTTGCATTTAGATAGCTGGAGCTCAGCTCTGTCTGAGAGATCCATCGGTTTCCATTCCCTCATCAGCGGGAAGCTCCCCGGGGTCCGTGTACGGATAGTGGGGCTGAGAGAGAGGGAAGAGGGCAGGACTGTCCCGGGATCGCTGGCCACGGTGTCAGAAATTCACAGGAATCGTCCTGAAGTCGGTGTTTAAGATAAAAACACAGAGAATCGCTCTTACCTGCAACCGACATTTTCAAAGCCTTCTGTGTTCTGCACGCATGCGTGATACTCGGTGACGTCATCAGCCTGACGCCTGCGCAGTTCATCAGTGTTTCAGTGCCTGACAAAAATTATTACCGCAGCGCCTTGTGGGTAATAATGGTGCCATTACACATTTCTTGAAGCACCGGTTCAATGTCCATATCTCATTTTTTTTTCGGGTGTATAGAAAAAATCTGCAGCTCTTTTAACGCAGAAAGCGGCTCACGTAAACAATGTACTCAATATCAACGTGTATCTAATGCCAAAGTAAAATGCAGATATAAAACACAGGAGATTCTGCAGTTGCTGGACATACAGAGACGCTCACACACACAATACTGAAGGAGCTCTGCAGCTCAGGCAGCAACTAAGCAGCGGAGTACACAGTCTAGGTATGCTGAAGAGTCTCGGTCTAAAAGTTGTTTATTTATTCCTCTCCACAATTGTTGCCTGATCTTTTGATTACCACCAGTATTTTGCAGAAACTAACCATCTTTTTTTGGGGGGGGTCAACCAGTTTCCAAATTTTTCTGATCTTCCTTTTGTAGCCATATCCTGCTGGTCTGTTTCCTCTTCCTCTTCCTTCTCGTAAACTCTAGACCATTCTCTCTCTGGAGCCCCAAAGCCTGACTCAGGCTGGCAACACTTTGGTTTCTGATTCTGCCACACCGAAGTTTCACTCGCTAGTCTGCTGTCAGACTTTAGAGGTGCATTGTGTTGCGAGATCGCAGATTCGTTTACTGTGACTGTCGCTTTAAGTGCCTGAGGGAGGCGGGGCTGTGACGTCACACGCGCGCTGCAGCAGAGACAGAGAGACAGAGGGGAGAGGAGAGAGGGAGAAGAGGGAGGGGAGGGAGAGAAATGGAGGGAGAGGAAGAGAGAAAGAGTGAGAGAGACTTCAGCTTGTCACTGCTATGCCCAAAAGATTGGGTTGATCATCGGCACGCAGTGCAAAACAGATGTGTGACTGTCACTTCGTATAATCGATATGTGTGGATTTCCCTTACCCGGCTGTGACGTCAGACACAAGCTGCGGCAGCCTGAGGGAGCGGGAGCGGGAGAGGGAGAGGGGAGACAAGCTGTTGGATCTTCAGCGTGTGACTGCTATAGGCTGCAACTCTTCCATGCCCAAAAGGTTGGGTTGATCTGATCATCGGCACGCAGTGCACAACGGATGTGTGACTGTCACTTCGTATCATCCATATGTGTGGATTTGCTGGAGTATCCTGTGGTATCACTTTTGTTGGCCCTTACCTGGAATCGGGGTGTTCTGTGGTAACCACTTGAAGACGATATTCCTGTGACTGTCACCTGGTGATATTTCTAAGTGGATTTCGGAACTAATCGACGGATAAGATCTTCGGCGACTGTTATTTCGTTTACCCAGCGTGGAATGTGTGTGGAATTCTTCGTAACTGCCTTCTCTCTACATGTTCGTGTGGATTTACAAATCTCTCCTCTCACTCACTTATTCCGTGGATTACTGAACTTTTCCACTTTATCATCTTAAGACTTTAAGCATTGTTTCTCAAGCTTGAGAGTTCGGGAGCTGTATATACGCAAATAAACTTCTGTTTATTTCATTTAATCTTTTATATTTGTAGCAGATACTAATGAGAGTGGTTTTAACATCGAAACCAGACTCCATTAGTGATCTGTTGCTGCTGGTCCGTAACAATTGCAACAACCCAGCTGTCTGAGGCACAGTCCTTTAAAATTGGTGAAAATGACACAACACGTTGAAAAGAGCGGGAAAGAAGGAGTTTAACCATCTTCGTCCGGAGCCCTGAAGAACGTCACAACCACAGTGAGCTCATCGTCTTATTCAGCCCGGAGAAAATCATGCAGGAAATTCATGCAGGTGTATAAGATGATGAGAGGCATTGGTCGTGTGGATAGCCAGAGGCTTTTCCCCAGGGCTGAAACGGCTAACACGAGGGGGGGATAGGTTTAAGTTGCTTGGAAGTAGGTACAGAGGAGATATCAGAGCTAAGTTTTTTAAACAAAGAGTGGTGTGTGTGTGGAACGCACTGCCAGCGACAGTGGTAGAGGCGGATACAATAGGGTCTTTTAAGAGACTCTTAGATAGGTACATGGAGCTTAGGAAAATAGAGGGCTATGCGGTAGGGTAATTCTAAGCAGTTTCTAGAGTAAGTTACATGGTCGGCACAACATTATGGGCCAAAGGGTCTGTAATGTGTTGTAGATTTCTATAGTTCTATGAAATTCAAGAGAAATCTCCTATCCCACGGAGTGATGACTAGTTGCAAACTGTCATCTCAGGGAGAGTGAGAGGGGAACGGCAGGGGTAGATTTTGATATACTGATATGGAAAAGAAATATGGGCAGGGACCAGATGGGCCGAGTGGCCTCTCTAGTTTGCATCGTGAGTGTGGTAGAGACAGTAAGTACCTGAGACACGGGATTTGATACAGAACTGATTTATCTTTCATAGATCCACAATATTAAACACCAGTCTAGTTTAAGGCTAACATCAGCATATCAGACTCCTCCAATGCTCAGTGACCAGGGTTCAGTCCTGGGTGCGATGAGCAGCCGCAAGAACTGCAGAATCTGACAGTAACAGTCCCTCATGAACCTGCAGCTGCCTTCAGTCACCGTGATGGTGAAACATTTAACACGGAGCTGATTTGAACTTCCTCCCTGATGTGAAGTTGCTGGTGTTGCAGCAGCTGGGATGATTGAGTAAAACTCTTTGCTCACTCCGGACAGAAATGTGGCCTCTATTTATTGTGAACTCACCGGAGCATCACAAGGTGGGTTAACTGAATGAGTCTCTTCGCACACACGGAGCAGGTGAACGGCCGCATCCCAGTGCGAAGCTGTTGGTGTATCTGCGATGGCCGGATGAACCCCTTCCGAAATGAGAGTCAGTGAATGACGTCACGGTGCTATAACGTCATGGCAATGTATCCAATCAGATCACGGACATGGACACGTGTTCAGGCTCTCCTTGAGACGAGCGGGGTAATTTAGTGAAGGTTTATAACTTTTGTTATATAACTCAGCCATGACTTTTTTTTTATACATAAAACGTTCATTTAATACCCCGGGCAAATAATCAACGGCCAGCCTTATCTTATCATCTTCAAAGTTAATCATACCTAACCGACGAGATGGCGAATTATAGTAACCTTTCTTTTCAAGAAACGCAATGATCACAGGTCGAGGTTTTTGCTGAGAAGAGGATTTAAACACTGGGGCTCGGTGTACCCGGTCTATTCTAGGCGGAGTCTCCAAAACGTCAGAAAACATACGAGCCAACAGCTTTGCAAAAAATTCTGAAGGTCGATTGCCTTCGACCAACTCAGGAAGACCCAAAATACGTATATTGTTCCTTCTTGATCTATTCTCAAGGCAACAATCTTTTGTCTTAAGAGTTTCAACGATTTTCGATTGTTTATCTCCGAACTTCCCCAACTCATCCGCCTTAGTATCGAGTCTCGTTACAGCATCTTCATGTTCCTGAATCTGAGTAGTCTGTTCCTGCAAAGTGTTTTGAATAGTCTGCAGCAGAATCTCCATTCGTTTAAGCTCTGTGGTAACCTTTAAACACACATCCGAATGTGGTTCAGACGTTTCGCTCTGAGCTTCCGAATTAGCTCCGCAATAGCTTCCACAGTCACAGAAGGATCCTCTTCTTTTTTCCAGAAGTTTTAGCACGAGACATCAACGCAGATTGGATTCAGTAACTTAAAAAGAACGAAGCTGTTCGAGAAACACGTCTA
Organism: Hemitrygon akajei; assembly: GCF_048418815.1. NCBI lineage: Eukaryota > Metazoa > Chordata > Chondrichthyes > Myliobatiformes > Dasyatidae > Hemitrygon > Hemitrygon akajei. Next base: position 29,026 of record NW_027332130.1, on the reverse strand, counting down.
CTCCATGCAATGCCATGAGGGGAAGGACAACATTTCAACTCAGATAATTTTAGTTTCCATGGTGCCTTCTGATAAAAACCCTGTCACAGCTCCAAACAATTTGGAGGAATAATACTTCATCTTCAAACTGACCGCAGTCTCGGCACCAGGCACAATATCAAACCCTCTGCTTCCCTCTGTGTATCAAAATGGATCACTCCTCCCCTTCATCAGTCTGTGACTTGGCTCAGTTTGTCTGTCTCCTTCGCATTCTGAGCATGCGCCACACACCTACTGAGATCACATTTTATTTACATGGCTGTGACTAGAGACTTTCTGAATATTATGTCCCTCCTGGCATTTGACGGTGGTAAACTCAGAGTCAGCAATGGTATTGACCCTCAGGAGTAGGTGATTAGGCTTTTTCGTTGGAGATCGATAAACTGCCGGTAGTGTGTGTCTAGATGAGTGGGTCGTTTTCAGACTGGAAGGAGGTAGCATTTGGAGTACCCCAGAGATCAGTCCCTGACCACAGTTGTTCACAGTTTAATGTCCTGGCGGAGGCAGCGAGATGTGAGATGTCCCAGTCTGCTGGTGACGCAGAAAGAGTGGAGTTGGGGGAGGGGAGGCTATTCACATGCATTTTCGTAGCTTTGCAATCAGTACATAGTGCACTGTGGGGCTGCAGCGGCGGGTTCCAATCTGCTAATTAAATTTGCTGACTACACTACATTGATCGGCCGAATCCCAAACAACTGCTGAACAGTGTCGATGATCAGAGGGATCGCAGACTCCAAGGAGGCGGGGCTATGACGTCAGTCACAGGCTAACGGCGCCAACTGTGGCCTGAACCATAAGCGAGAGAGAGCGATCTGCAGACAGGCAGTCGGCTAGTCTAAAGAGAGAGAGAGAGAGAGAGAGAGAGAGAGAGACTGGAAAAGCTGATAGCTTCAGTTAGACGCAGCTGAGGCTTGGAACTCTCCTATGCCCACACGAGGGGTTGATCATCGGTACACGGAACCACAACGAATGTGTGTGGCTGTCACTTCGTATAATCCATAGGAATGGATTTTGGAATATATTGTGTTAACCCTTGCCTGGGTATGTTGTGTGGTCACCCCTGGAAGACGGTATTCCTGTGACAAGTCATTTTCGCTGATAACTCGTATGTAGACGAATTCAACGGATAAGAACTTCGACCACGGTATTTTGAAGTAACGGCCGTTTCTCTACGTTTCACCCTGGATTACAAATATCTCTTTCCCGTCATTTATTCCGTGGATTACTGAACTTTCCTACTTTACCACCTCGAGACTCTGAGATTTATTTCCTCAGGGTGGATAGTCTGGTAGTTATATTTACACATATGGGCACTTAACAGTGTAAACTATCCTTTACTTCGTTAAGTTACTATATGACAAGTAGATACTCATAAAGAAAGTGGTTTTAACATCAAAACCAGACTCCAGTGTGAATTCTATTGTTGTTGGTTCGTTTCTAAAACGTCACAGTTCGTAACAACAGTTTTATTAAACTAGTTAGACCACATCTGGAGTGTTTCATGCAGTTCTGGTCTCCCCCATTCTCGGAAGGCTGCCGGGGCTTTGGAGAGGGCGCAGAAGAGGTTTCCCAGGATACTGCCTGGATTAGAGGGCATGAGCTATAACGAAAGGCTGGACAACAGTTCAGTTCAAAAATGAAAACAGTTCAGTTTCCTTCTGTGGTTCCAGAGCAGAAAATCAGTCTGTCTAAAATTTCCACACAATTAAAATGGGGAATTTGTTTATTCTCATAACGTACTGAGCTACAGTGATAACTTTGCCTGACGTACCATCCACATAGATCGATACATTACAACAGTACATTGAGCTGATATACGACAGAACAATCCCTGTAACAAAGCATTATGGCTGCAGAGAAAGTGCAGTGCAGATAGACATATGGTGCAGGGTCACGTCGAGTTACATTGTGAGGCCGAGTCCATTTTATCATTCATTTGGCTTATATCCACAGACAGGAAGAAGTCCTTGAGCTTGTCATTACCAATAACTGCAGGTCTTCTTTTTTTCTCACTTTCTCTTGGCACTAGACGGGAATGTCCATTAACACCTTTATTATTTAATTCTGTATTGGAGCATTTAGCTATAACACTACGTGAAGCTGAAAATATTCTTGGTATCTCTATGAATGGAACCATACATAAGATTTCTCTTTATGCAGATGATCTTTTGGTTTTTATTTCAGATCTTGAGGAATCAATTCCTAATCTTTTGGAAACACTTAAAGATTTTGGTAGATTTTCAGGATATAAAATTAACTTGAATAAAAGCGAATTGTTTCCATTAAATGTCCATGTTAGTATTTATGATGATATTCTTTTTAGAATTGTTAATACATTTAGATATTTAGGTATTATAATTACTAAAAAACATAAAGATCTCTATAAAGCGAATATAGTTCCTTTAATGGACTCCATGAAACAACTATTTTCTAGATGGAATCCACTTACTTTTTCTTTAATAGGTCGTATTCATGCTGTGAAAATGATGATTTTACCTAGACTTTTATATATTTTCGAAAATATACACATCTTTTTAACTAAAAAAAAATCGATCAAATTGACTCTCTTATTTCTTCCTTTATTTGGACCAATAAGAGACTAAGAATTAATAAGTATCATTTACACAATTCAAAAAAGATGGTGGACTTGCACTTCCTAATTTAAGACTGTATTATTGGGCTGTGAATATTAGACAATTATGTTTTTGGTTACATTGGCTTGATAAGAACCAAAAATCATTATGAGTTGATTTGGAATTAAAAGTTGTTAAACAATTTTATTTAACATCAATTTTAGGAGCTCCATTACCTTTACAGCTCTCTAAAATTCCAAATTTAAATCTTTACCCGGTTATTAAACAATCCCTACGGATTTGGGTTCAGTTTCGTTTTTTAAAAAAAATTTTAAACGATTTAAGTTGTCTAGTTTTTTATATCGAAACTTTTCATTTAAACCTTCAACAACTGACCCAATTTTTCTCCTATGGAAAAATAAAGGGATCCAATCTTTTACAGATTTATTTTGTGATTGTCGATTGATGACCTTTGAAGAGTTATTTAACAAATTTTCTCTCGCTCATACACATTTTCAGCAATATGTTCAGATTGGACATTTTTAACAGCAATATCTACATAAGTTTCCATATTTACAAGAATCTGATTTGTTGGATAACATTTTGAAA